>NW_024429203.1:14536055-14776055 GCF_017639785.1 Mesocricetus auratus | reverse complement strand
ACCTTGCAGCTGGAGGTTTGGATTCTCTCTTATCTACTTGACGTGTGTGACTTGCTATGCGGTGACTGTCACTCTGCGTCTCGGAAAAGTTAAGTCATGTCAGATTGCTCCCCAGCCTTGGCTGCAAACGAATTTACAATGAAAAAGGAAGGTTCATGAGGTTTTATCCAGGAAGTACATGTTACTGGAACTTATCTGCCATCTTGCACAATTATCCTGTCAGAGATGGTGTTATTTCCTATGCTCACACTTTTCCAGAATGACAGTTAAAAGACGCAGCCCACCCAGCCCACCCAGCCCTGCTTCCAGTGGATACACTATTGAACAATTCACTCAATTCTCCTCCTGCTCCTCTTTCTTCTTCTCCTTCTCTCTCTCACCCTTCTTCCCCTTACCTCCACAGTGCTAGACTCATCTGTGCATGCTAAGCAAGCATTTTACCTCAGGGCTGTATCTCCAGCCTGAATTTTTGATTGTTTGTTTTCTTTTTTTCTGAAGCAATAAAAAAGGCAGTTGCTCAAAATGGTAAGTTATTTCAGAAACCTACTTGCTTCCTTCCTTGTATTCCCTTTCTCATCCTCTTCCTTCCCCTCCCCCTCCTTTTTTCTATCCTTAAGCTACACTCCCAGACCTGTTTCAGAAAACTTTTACATCTATCTATTCAAGTTGAATACCATATAGTGTGATTTTTTTTGTTTTTGTACTATCTTTATGTTGTCGTAAATGTTAGTATATCATTTTTTTAAATCTTCCAGTTTGTATCAAGGGCAAACAATATGTTTTCTATTAAAACAAAACTTGAGAAAATCTTTAGAGAGTATTAAAGTTAAGTGATCTTGTAAGTACTGCCAGGGGAAAAAGACATCTTTATTTATTACTTTTAAGATTTATTTGTTTTTTATTTATGTGCATATTTGTGTGCTAGTGTATGCCATGTGTGGGGAAATGTCCTTGGAGGACAGCTACAGTTACAGGCAGCTGTGACCCATGTGGGAGCTGGGAACCAAACGGGGTTTGTCTTGAAGGAGCTGCAAGCTCTCTTGAGCACTGAGCCATCTATCTCCCCAGCCCCCGGAAGAGCTACCTTGAATGGTCTCATGAGTAGAGTTAGCAGCCCCTGACCAGGAACAGGCCACCTGTCACTTAGCTTGCAGGAACCTAGAGAACACGAGGGAGGAACAAAGCTCATGCCAACCGATCGAGCATCCTCCTGCGTGGTCTGACCACTGTTCTCTTTCAGGTGGCTTCTCCGAGTCCTGCACTCTTTCCCCTCCTTTTGGTTCTGTTTGTCAGACAGATACCTTGAGAATTACTTACAGGGGAGTGCTATATAAAGCTCATGGTTTCAGAGGGTTTACCTCTTCATGGTGGGAGGGTTTGGGGGAGCAGAGCAGTGTGGCTCCCGGTGGCTATGAAACAGAGAATACAGAAAGGGGACAGGGCATGCTTTAGCCAGCACGGAAACACCTCCAGGGACCTGCTTTCCCCAGCTAGGCTACACGTCCACCTTCACACCTCCCAGTCATGTCACCAAATTATGAATCCATCAAGGGACTGCTGAATCCATTACATCAGCCTCTGTGTTCTAATCATCTCCGGGAGCACCCTCACAAATACCCCCATGGGAGTGCTGACCTAGTCTCTAGGCATTTCTCATTCTAATCAGGCCAACAATTAAGATCAGTCACCACATTGCCTCCGTTGCTGCAGCAGGGTTGCTTTTTGAGCTCTGGTACGTGTTCATTAATGTCCAACACAGACTCACATTTTTAAAAATGTATTTGCTTTGTTTTGGTTTTTTGAGACAGGTTTTCTCTGCAGAGCCCTGGCTATAGTAGAACTTGCTTTGTAGACCAAAGCTGACCTCAAACTCAGAGATCCATCTCTCTCTGCCTCCCAAGCGCTGGGATTAAAGGCGTGCACCACCACCACTGCCAGATGAGATGTACATTTAAAATTTTTGAAGCTTCTGATTACAGTGTATCTAATCATCAGATTTATTTTCTCTATGAATTCCCAGAGGAACTTTCTTTATGACTTCTACAGATCCAGCAAAAAGCCAGACAGCAACCCTGTGTTTGTTACTCATAGCTCCTGAATCCAGTTCTTTACCAGCCCTTTGGCTGGAGAATTGCTAGAACTCTCCTGAATTGGAACAGGCTCTGCCCCCACAGAATCTCTGTGTAGCTTTGGAGCCTGTCCTGGTCTATAGACCAGGCTGGCCTTGAACTCACAGAGATCCGCCTGCCTCTGCCTTCCAAGATTAAATCTCTGCTGAGATTAAGAGCATACACCACCACCACCCATCTTGTTTTCTTTTAAGATATGGTCTCAAGATGGGTGGTGGTGCACACTTGTAATCCCAACACTGGGGAGGCAGAGGTAGGTGTAACCCTATGAGTTCGAGGCCAACCTGGTCTACAAAGCAAGTTCCAGGACAGCTAGAGCTGTTAGACAGAAACACTGGGGGGGAGGGACATGGAGGGCAACAACAAGAAAGGATAGGGTCTAAATAGATGTCTGAAGCTGATCTAAACTCATAGATACAAATAATCCACCTGCCTCAGCCTCCTGAGACCACAAGTGTATGCTACCACATCTGGATAAGAACATACTAATCCACAGTACTTTCTTAACAATTTTTATCCACGAGGTACTGGTAGTATATTATACAAGTTACTTCATGTTATTCACATGGTAATGCTGAATTGCAGTTTCTAGCATCACAGATGGAGACACCAAAGCCTAAAAAGAGTGTTGAAGGCCATGGTCAGCATGAGGTGCAAATCCATGCAATCTACGTATAGTTGTTTCCCTAGCTGACAGGTAAGGGCTAGGTGAGTGGATGGATGGGGGTTAGGGGAAGACAGACAGGGGAAATGTAGCAAGACTTGCTTCAAGTATTCCTGCTGCTTAACACTCATCTGCCTGTCCAAAGGACCAGTCCCGCTCCCGTCAGCATTGACACAGGAAGTCCTTCTAAAGGCTGCCTGTCTTCTCTATGTTTTCCCAGATCCCAGATGCACTCCTGGCCAAGTGAAGCAGAGAACAGTTACTCTACCAAGCTCCTACCTTGTAAGTCACACGTCACAGCTCTGGCTCGTCTCCCTGGTTAGAGACTGAGTCATTAGGGACTAGTAGAAAAGCAGAACTCCCAGGTAAGTAAGCACCACTGTTGTGCTTCTCTGTCCCTTGCAGGATGGCTGTTCCATGGCTCTACCCGCTCCTGCTGCTCTCCCAATGCATGCTCTCCCAGGGTTAATTTGGAGGCCTGAGCTATGGCTTCATCCTCCCCCATCCCAGCCACTCAGTCCAAGAAGCCTCGAGGCAAGATAGCTGGTGAGTGGAGCCAGTCTCCTAGTTATGCTCTGGTTTCTAAGATGGTACTCCCCAGGCTGCTGGTGAGGGGAGAAGGCTGCCTTGTCCAAACACAGAGGAGAGATGCAGAAAGCCACAGCTGCTGCTGAGACCTCATGGGGAGGGAGGAATAAGGCGTGCACGCTGGGTTCTGCAAGCCTTTGTTTGCTTCAGATGTTTTCTAACCTGCTTGGCCTGAAAAGCATTGTGCCGAATGTTTAACATGGTGGATCTTGTCATCTGAATCCTTTCCCAGAACTGTTTAGAGAGAGGAAACAAGGAAAGAAATAATGAAACAATCCCCAGTACAGCTGAGTTCTACTATTATGAAGTACTTACAATTTACCTTCAAGAACTAAACAAACTCAGCGGTGGTGGTGCATGCCTTTAATCCCAGCACTCGGGAGGCAGAGGCAGGTGGATCTCTGTGAGTTCGAGACCAAGCCTGGTCTGCCAAGTGAGTTCCAGGACAGGCTCCGAAACAATACAGAGAAACCCTGTCTCGAAAAAAACAAAACAAAACAAAACAAAAAAAGAACTAAACAAACTCATTTTATAGATGAGGAAATGGAGATCGAGGCCAATTTGCATAAGGTTATAGAGCAAGGGGTATGTCAGGTCTTCAGTCAAGTCCAGGCCTGGCCGAAGGGTGGCTTCTAAGAAGCTCTGTGCTGCACTGGAGCTCTGACTAACAGCCCTCGTCCTCTGAGCCACAGAACAGAGTCCAGGCCCCAGGCCCTTTCTCTTAATTGGCTACTCATGTGTGTTACCCAGGCTGTGTTGGACTTGCCGTTGCAGTTGAGGTTGACCCTGATTCTGGTCCTCTGCTTCCCTGTCCCAGATTCTGGGATTACAGCATATATCACTGTACCCATCTTCCTGGCCCTTTCCATTCTTTCTGCGATCTAACTTCACCTCCTCTCAGGGCTGCGGCTAGGCCTTGGGCTTGACTAATCCTGATCTGTAGATGAAGTTCTTTGTCAACTCACACAGGCAGTTAACTACTCAGGCTTCAGAGCCTTCTGATTAAAGTGGGCTCTGAGTAGCAGATATCGAATGATCTACAACAGAACAAGGCCATCTGTATTTTGTTTTATGGTTAAATTATTAATTTATAGTTAAATAAATTGTTTTGTTCTAATTTAAAAATGTATTTCAGAGAGAGTCTCACTATGTAGCTCTTGCTGGCCTGGAATTCACTCTGTAGACCAGGCTGGCCTCAAACTTAAGAGATCCACCTGCCTCTGCCTCCCAGGTGCTAGGATTAAAAGCATGGGCCACCATGCATAACAAATTTTACTTTATTTTTAAGATCTCAAGCCTGGTGGTGGTGCCGCATGCCTTTAATCCCAGCATTTTGGAGGCAGAGGCAGGTGGATCAGGTGGATCTCAAGTGAGTTCAAGGCCAGCCTGGTCTACAAAACGACTTCCAGGACAGCCAGAGCTATTACACAGAGAAGCCCTGTCTCAAAAAAGAAAAAGAAGGGAAAAAAAAAAAACTTCACTGTTTTTTCCTGCTTGTCCTTGAACTGCTAACCTCTCACTGTTTCAGCCTCCTGGGTAGCTAGATTACAACAAACTCTATCTCACCATGGTGACCCCATTAAGGCCGCCTTTCTTAGTTGGGCTGATAAAACACAAGGACAGGATTCGAGTTCTCTCAGTATTGGGGAACCTTTAAAGATAGCAGGGAACTCTTAGGCAAGACCTGATGGGTGTGCCTAACAGCAGGGCAGTAACACAGAGGGTTTGGTGAAGCTGGCAAAGTCCCGCCCATTTTCCTTGGGGGAGGGGCTTCAGCTTGCAGGCAGAAAGTCTCATCTATGTGTTTCTCCCCTCAGACTGGTTCAGACAGGCTCTGTTGAAGAAGCCGAAGAAGATGGATGTCTCCGAGGAAAGCCACCCCAGTGAAGGTTTACAGACAGCCGCACAGGACGGTCTCCCACCCCAGAGCAGCAGCTCGCCCCCTAGCTGCAGCTCGCCCCCTAGCTACAACTCACACCCGAGCTGCAGTTCAGGAATGGCTCCTACCCTGCAACCAACACAGAAGGACACCAGCTGCAGTAGTGGTCGCTGGAGCAAAGACTATGACGTCTGCGTGTGCCACAGTGAGGAGGACCTAGAGGCTGCCCAGGAGCTGGTCTCCTACTTGGAGGGTAGCCAGGCCAGCCTACGCTGCTTCCTGCAGCTTCGGGATGCAACCCCGGGTGGCGCCATCGTTTCTGAGCTGTGCCAGGCACTGAGTAGTAGTCACTGCCGTGTGCTACTCATCACCTCAGGCTTCCTTCGGGACCCGTGGTGCAAGTACCAGATGCTGCAGGCCCTGACGGAGGCCCCGGGGGCAGAGGGTTGCACTATACCCCTGCTGTCTGGCCTGACCAGAGCCGCCTATCCGCCGGAGCTCCGATTCATGTACTATGTGGATGGCAGAGGCCGGGATGGTGGCTTTTACCAAGTCAAGGAGGCTGTCATGCGCTGTAAGACACAGGAGGGCCTGGAGGGGGTGAGGAGTCAGCCCGAGTCTATATAAGGACTTTAGGAGATGGTCCCTGTAGTTCCAGTGATTGGAAGAGCCTCTGGAGAAGACTGGATTTCTACTCTGGCACCTTCACCCGTTAGCATTTGAGTTACTTGGGCATGCTACTTAGCCCCTCTGAACCATGGCTCTTTCGTTGTTCATTAGGACTCCATTTCTGTAGAATGAGCACATGTCCAGTATTCATGACAGACAGGGCCTGGCACAATTGATATTAACTAGCAAATAGTATGAGTGGTCGTAATAGGTTTCTCTCTGAAATTGGATTAGAGGTGTGTTCCAGGAGCTGGGTGGATATCAGGAGTGACATCAGTTTAGCACTGTAAAATTGTGTGTGTGTGTGTCTCTGTGGGGGGGGGGAGAGCAGCCTGAAGTGTAGTGGGAGGGACACACTGTAGGGGGTAGAAAAAACCTGCTGACAACAGAAGAGGAGGACATGATGGGGAGAAACATTGGGTTTGGGAAGAGTGACGAGCCTTGTGATTCTCTTTGGTTTTTTTCAGATCTGGAAACATTAAGCTGACACAAGTTTTCCTGACAAAAGCTGGAAATATCGCACACCAGGTGCTGGATCCCATTAGATAGGGCTTTGGGAGCCAGAGCCAGTGCACTCTGTACATCACACAGGATCAGATTGCCACCAGCTTCCCTTACTGTGGGCTCCACAGGAAGGCCGGGCAGAAGATGGGGACCCCCCACAAGAAGACCAGGAGGAAGATGGGGACTCCCCAAGAAGAACAGGAGGAAGCCAGGGACTCCCCCAGGAAGGCAACGAGGAAGTCAGAATTTGGAGTTGTCAAGAGACTGTGGTATGAGGAGGGTCAGCAGCGTCTTGACTGCTGCTTAACTGGACAGGAAACTGACACCCCGCTGTCTGTCCCAGAATCAGGCACTGGGGTAAGCAGGTGCCACTCCTCATGAGGGGAGAGCCTGACTGATGAATGAAGTTAGTGCTCCTCCCAGATGCCTAGGGAAGCGGAAGAGGCAGCAGGTCTCAGGTCCTTCACATCCACACTACTGTAGTTCTGTCCCAGAGGCGTCAACTCACTTTATAAGGCTGGGTGAAAGGCACCTCCAGCCCCATGCTGACTCTCACTTACTGAACAAATGTCATTTGAAATGCAGACCTAGCCAGGTTGGTGGTACATGCCTTTAGGAGGCGGATGCAGGCAGATCTCTCTGAGTTTGGGGACAGCTGAAGCTGTTACACAGAGAAACTCTATCTCAGAAAAAAAAAAAAGCAAACCTAGGGTCTGGAGAGATGGCTCAGTGGTTAAGAACTCTTGTTACCTTTGCAGAGGATCCAGGTTCAATTCCCAGTATTCACATGGTAGCTCTGACCAGGGTCTCCTTGGGCATGGGGCACACATATGGAACACATGCATTCATGTAAGCAAGACAATCATACAATAAAGAAATCTTTCTTTAAAATTAGAAATGCAAATCTAGGGCTCTAGGTGGAGTTGGTGGTAGAACGTTTGCTTAGCATGTATGAGGGTTCGGGTTCGACTTCCGGCACCATCAAAATGAAAAGGAAACAAACCCAGAAGCCATTCTGAATAATAAGTAGGGAGAAGGAAAGGTGGGGGGGGCAGCTTCTTCACCTGGACCAAAACCCAGTGACCTTGGACACGTAGGCCCTCCTCTGATGTCTGCCCATGCTTCATAGCACCTGCCTTTATATCGAACTGAGAGGAACCAATGCTCTCAGTCTAGCACCAATGTGCATTCCCAGGGAGAGGTAAGGTGTCACCTATATTCTCAATAAGGACAGAAACATGGTCCGTTGTCATGGTCTCCCCTGGTATGTACCTTGAGCCTCTTTTTGCCATGTCCCTTTACTGGAAACAAATTATTTTTGAATTATGACTTTTTTGGTTATATACAAAATGTTCTAAAGGATACTATATCATACTCATGCACCTACCACCTAAATATAAAAAAATACAATAAGAAAGCCTTATTCCCAACATGCTTGTTCCCTTTGTGTTCTGAATTCCAGGCCCCTCATGTTTCTTAAGAAAACAACAACTTGAGCTTTTCTGCATGAAGTTTCTATAGATAAATGCACCCCAGCAAAATGTTATTTATATTTTATGACTTTATCTCTTATGTTTGACATGTTTGTGAGATATGTCCATGTTGATGTGTCTGTCACTCATGAGTTTCCTTTTGTTCTAGGTTAGTGGGTCTCAGCCTGTGGGTTGAACAATCTTTTCATATCGTATATCAGATATTCTGTATGTCAGGTACATTATGATTCATAACAGTAGAAAAATTACAGTTATGAAGTAGCAATGAAAATAATGGCTGGGGGTTGCCATAACATGAGGAACTGTATTAAAGGGTCGCAGTGTTAGGAAGGTTGAGAACCACTGCTCTAAGATCGTTTTAACACAAATTTCAGGTACTTTCCCCCTAACCATATAGTTATATACCTCTAAATCATGAGGGTTTTTTTGTTTTTGTTTTTGTTTTTTGAGACAGGGTTTCTCTGTATTGTTTTGGAGGCTGTCCTGGAACTTGCTCTGTAGACCAGGCTGGCCTCAAACTCACAGAGATCTGCCTGCCGCTGCCTCCTCAGTGCTGGAATTAAAGGCTTGTGCCACCAACACCAGACCATGAGGGTTTCTTTTTTAAACACAAGAATGTTACATTTTAATCTTAATATAAAATACTGTCTATGAAGATGTAGTCTGTGTTTTTGTGTGTCTTATAAAATTCTCCATGTGTTATTCCTACCTTCTAAACTGAATCTTGAAAAGAAGAAAGTTGGTTATATTTTCTTTCAAAGTATTTCTATTCATATTTAGATCTTGATTCCACTTGGGGTTGTTTTGCTTTCTATTGTTTTCTTCTTGGTTTTTTTGAAACAGGGTCTGTAGCCCAGACTGACCACAAACTTGAGATCCTTCTAGTTCAGCTTCCCAAATGTTGGCATTTCAGGTATTATAAGCTACCATGCCTGGCTTGCTCTTGGTTTTCAAGTCAGAAATCCAATTCTTTTCTCTCGGTTTCTATCAGTTACTCAGTGATCTTTCCTATCACCGCTGATAACTGTTTTCTGTTTGTTTGAGATAGGATCTCACTATGTATTCCAGGCTTGCCAAGAATTCACTATGTAAACCAGGCTGGTCTCAAATTCATAGTGATCTGTCTGCCTGTCTCCATAGTGCAGCGCTGGGTTTAAAGGCGTGTGCCATCAGACCCAGCTACTGCTGCTGCCTACTGTCATGTATGTGTCTGTTGCTGTTTCTCTAGTCTCTTTCAAGTATACACTGTTAGTGCTACAGTGTCTTTTAAAAAGCCGTACTACTGGGCTGGAGAGATGGCTCGGTGGTTAAAAGCACTGGCTGCTCTTCCAGAGGACCCACGTTCAATTCCCACTATCCACATGGCCACTCACAACTGTCTGCAATTTCATTTGCAGGGGACCCAACATCCATGGCAAAATACCAATACACATAAAAATAAATAAACTAAAAAGGTCCTAATACCCTGTGGACCAATTCTTCCCACTCTTCTTGCTCGTCTAAATCACTCTATCTTTATCTTTGTTTTGTTTTGTTTTGTTTTTTTTTGGTTTTTTGGTTTTGGTTTTTCAAGACAGGGTTTCTCTGTGGCTTTGGAGGCTGTCCTGGAACTAGCTCTTATAGACCAGGCTGGCCTCGAACTCACAGAGATCCGCCTGCCTCTGCCTCCCAAGTGCTGGGATTAAAGGCGTGCGCCACCACCGCCCGGCTAATTTTATGTTTTTATATATCCTAAAGATTCTACAGGCTGTTTGGCAAAAACTGGGACAATCTTGGCTGCGATTTCTCCATTACTAAAAGCATTAAAAAGTAGATTGAACTACATTAGT
Source organism: Mesocricetus auratus (assembly GCF_017639785.1). Classification (NCBI taxonomy): domain Eukaryota; kingdom Metazoa; phylum Chordata; class Mammalia; order Rodentia; family Cricetidae; genus Mesocricetus; species Mesocricetus auratus. The sequence goes on along the minus strand of NW_024429203.1, from coordinate 14,766,300 downwards.
TGAGTAACTTGATTTTGAAGTCAGGTGACAGGGAAATCATGTCAGTCATGTGGGAAAGGTTGAATGGGTGCCTGTGGAGTCATCTGTTTCTCTTCTTAGGGCAGGTTCAAGTGCTGCAACGGTCTGTCCTGGCCCTACTAGAGTTGATTTGTATTTGACTGGTAGTAAGGTGCTTCTGTCTCCTAAGCAGAAGACTAGAGAACTAACTATTCTGGGAAATCAAAACTGCACAAGAGAAAATCTATACAGACTTTGATGCTGGTAACTCCAAAATCACCTAAGGTGAGGTTTGAAATGAACTAGCTCTGCTGGTGCAACGGTGGCATAAAGTTTGTGGGAGTAAACAACCAACATCTGACTGGATTTAACCCCATTCCATGAGGATAGTTCAGAGACTTTTTGGACTCAAACATTTGGTGGTCCTCCCACCTCAACTTCCAAATGCTAGAATTAAAGGTGTGAGCCACCATACCCAGTTTAATCTGTTATTTCATACAGATATATTCCCAATTATGAACATGAGATTATATTGCTGTGATAAAACACCATGACAAAAAGCAACTTACAAAAGGAAGGGTTTATTTGGGCTTATGGTTCCAGAAGGTCCATCACAGCAAGCAGAAGACAGGGAGTAGGATGCTGAAGACTCACACCTTGAACCACAGGCAGCTGGCAGAGAGAGCAACTGGAAGCAGGCTTCAGCCTTAAGCTCTCAAAGCCTGCCCCTGGTGACATACTTCCTCCAGGAGGTCACACTTCCTAATCCTTCCCCAAAAGTTCCACCAACCAGGAATCAAGTATTCAAATACCAGAAACTATATTCATTCATATATGTAATTATATATATCATTTTAACCACTGAGGGCTAATTGTTTGAGATAGGCTCTCACTACCTTGCCCTTAACTGTCCTCAGATTCATGGTGTAGATCAGGATAGCCTCAGACTTGTGGCTGATCTTCATGTCTCTGCCTCCAGGGTGCTGGGGTTACAAGTGTACATCATCATACACAGCTTTGAAAAATGTAAGAATTCTTATCAAATTTCTAGCTGTAGTACCTACCTAAGAAGAAGACATGTTGATCTATAACAAGATACCTGAGCCAAGGTCTTTTGTAAGGTAGTTTATCTAGCTTGGTTTTGGAAACTGAAGTCTTGGATAAGGTGGCCACATCTGTGCTACCTCTCTGATGATAGTAGCCTCTTGACATGGGACATCATAATGACAAGAGTATTCAGGTATAAGATCTCATGGAAAGGCAGAAATCGAGAGATTTGGGAGGTCAGGCACAGTGTTTTTATAATAAGCTTTTCTCATAAAAACTGACTGCAAGAAAGAATCTGTAGGAGGGTGTATTAGAGCTCTTCCCGAGCATGCACTGACCCCTGTGTTCTAACCCCAGGCCCACAAAGGAAAAAATACATTAAGTCCCTCCGAGAACAGCACTACGATGACCTAACAGCCTTCCAGAAGTGTGATGGTTTGCATGAGAGTGGCCCCCACAGACTTTTATAATCTAATACTTGGTCTCCAATTGGTGGAAGATTAGGAGGTGTGGCCTTGTTGGAGGAGGTGTGTCACTGGGATTGGGCTTTGAGGTTTTAAAAGATTCTCATCTTTCCCAGTGTCTCTTTCTTTCTGCCTCATGGGTCTCAAGATGTGAGCTCTCAGCTATTGCTCCAGCACCATGCCATGCCCCCTTCTGCAATGGTCAGGAATTTTAACCTTTTGAAACTATAAGCCCCAAATAAACTCCTCTTTAAGTTTCCTTGGTTATGATATCTTATCACAGACTAGTTTTATATGTACTTGACACAAGCTGAAGTTATTTTGGAAGAGGGAACTTCAATTGAGAAAATACCCACACCAGATTGACCTGTGGGTAAGCCTATGGTACATTTTCTTGATCAATGATTGATATGGAAGGACCTAGACCTTGATGGATGGTGTCATCCCCTGGGCTGGTGATCCTGGATGCTATAAGAAAGCAGTCTAAACAACCCATGGAAAGCAAGTCAGTAAGCAGCACTTTTCCATGGTCTCTGCGTCAGCTCCTGTTTCCAGGGACTTGCCCTGTTTAAGTTCCTACCCTGACTTCCCTCAGTGATGGATTTACCTGGAAATGTAAGATAAAACAAACCCTTTCCTCTCCAAGTTGCTTTTGGTCATGGTATCTCATCACAGCGATAGAAACCCTAAGACAAGTCAGCTCCACCTGTTAAAGAATCACTCCCTCAGTGCCATCACACTGGGAACAAACCTTCAACATACAGACCTGTGGGCTCACTAAAATCATAACCCAGTCAGAGCAGATGAAAACAAAACAAAACAAAACATGGGGCTGGAGAAATGTGTCAGCGGATAAGAGCACTGGCTACACTTCCAGAGGTCCTGAGTTCAATTCCCACAACCATATGATGATGGTTCACAACCATGCACAATGGCATCTGGTGCCCTCTTCTGACCTGCAGGCATACATGCACTGTATACATAATAAATAAATCTTTTAAAAAGGAAATAATAAATCTTAAGAAAAAGAAAAAAAAACCACTTTATTCCTTCTTTTCCACATTCTGAATGGCAGAAGAAAGCATATGTATTCCTTTGTTCTCACATAGGCCTCAGATTTTATTTTCATATTTTTGGTTGTGAGCCTAGCCTTTAACGGCTGAGCCATCTCTCCAGCCTCAGATTTTATTTTAAAATTCTTTTCTTGCCAGGCGTTGGTGGCACACACCTTTAATCCCGGCACTTGGGAGTCAGAGGCAGGTGGATCTCTGTGAGTTTGAGGCCAGCCTGCTCTACAGAGTGAGTTCCAGGACAGCCCCCAAGCAATACAGAGAAACCCTGTCTCGAAAAACCAAAAAAAAATTTTCTTTTCTTGTTTGTTTTTGGGACAGTGTCTCACTGTGTAGCAATGGCTGACCTGGTATTTGTTGTGTAGACTAGGCTTCAAACTTGCAGCGATTTTCCTGTCTCTGCCTGAGCACTGAGGCATGTGCACATATAGCACCCCATAAATAAATGTAATAAAAACTTATATAAAAATAAATATAAAAGGAGTCTTAAGGATTCCCTTAATACAACCATGGTACAATTAAAGAACTCAAATCAGAAAACAAAAGTCAAAAAAGTTTGAGCTCAAATCAGAAAGTAAAAGTTAAAATATTTTGAACTCAAGTCAGAAAGCAAAAGTTAAAAAAATTTAAACTCAAATCAGAAAGTAAAAGTTAAAAAATTTTGAACTCAAATCAGAAAGCAAAAGTTAAAATACTTTGAACTCAAGTCAGAAAGCAAAAGTTAAAAAAGTTTAAGCTCAAATCAGAAAGCAAGTTAAAAAAGTTTGAGCTCAAATCAGAAAACAAAAGTTAAAATACTTTGAATTCAAATCAGAAAGCAAAAGTTAAAATACTTTGAATTCAAACCAGAAAGCAAAAGTTAAAAAAGTTTGAATGCTCATCCAAAGTATTTCAACTTCCTTGTAAGACTTTATAAAAACTTGCCACCATTGTTTTTAATATGTGGTGGTGTGTGGAGGCGTGTGAGCGTGCCCCGCACACATGTGGAGGTAAGAGGGGCTGCTTCTCTTCGTCCACCTTTCTGTGGGGTCTAGCTATTGAACTCAGGCTCTCTGGGGTGGGGCCTTTACCTGCTGAGTCCTCTAGCTAGCCCTTCCCAGAAAGATGAAAAAGCAAGCAAGCGAGCATTGCATGCTGTTTTCTAGGTCTCTCTTGGTCCCTTGGAGGTATAAACTGTGTGTCGAATGGAAGCATTCAGAGAGTATATAAAACAAGTCTCCATTTAAACAGGGATCAAACTAAAGCAAAGTTAAAGTTATTTAGAAACATGTTTTTGTTTTTTGTTTTTGTTTTTTTTTTTTTTAGTTTTTTAGAGACAGGGTTTCTCTATATTGTTTTGGAGGCCGTCCTGGAACTTGCTCTGTAGACCAGGCTGGCCTCGAACTCACAGAGATCCACCTGCCTCTACTTCCTGTGTGGTGGGATCAAAGGCGTGCGCCACCAACACCCAGCAAAACATGTCTATTATTAATATTGTGTATGTGCGCACAGGTGCCTGTGAATTCATGACTACTCATATCACATCTCAGCACATGTATGGATATCAGAACAACTTTTCCAAGTCAGCGTTCCCCTACCAATGGGATCTGCGTTGGAACTCAGGTCACCAGGCTTGTGTGGCAAGAAGCACTTTTACCTGCTGAACCACCTGGCCAATCCAAAGCTGAAGTTCATAAACCACCATGAATGCCTTTCCTCGGTAAGATTTTTTCCCCTTAGCTCCGGGAAATAACTTATAAAAATTGTGGGGTTTGTTTTTTGTTTGTTTTTTGGTGTTTTTGTTGTCTGAGACAGGGTCACTCTATGTATTCCAGGCTGGCCATCAATTCATGATTCTCCTGCCTCTGCCTCCCATGTGCTGGAATTATGGGCACATAACACCGTACCCAAAGGCTTGACTTGTTGAATTATTTATAAACCCAGCTTGACTTCTGTTCCCTGTGTTGTTTTATGCAGTGTGCTCCTTCAGTTTTCTGTCTAGTAGAGACACAAAGAGGCTCTGAGGCCCCAAGTGGCCAACCAATGGGTTAAGGCCCTTGGGAATATGGCCGATAATGTGGGCTATACCCCCTTACTGGATAGCACAGATCTCTCTTCTTTTTGGGTTGAGTCTGCATAAATAAAATTTCAAAAGAGATAGCTTGTTGGTTTTGACTGGAAATTAATGAAAAAAATTTAAAGAGATGAGTTGGTAGCACTAATCTTTATCTGTAAGTTTTGAATTTATAGTGTTTTATCCCATGTACAGAACCATTTTTCTCCTTATAGCTTTGTACCCATTGAGAGATAATGTTTTATTATTATTTTTGCATATCAGCACATATGCAATAAATGAATGAATGAATACCCCAAACACAAGCTATTTTAGTGCATGCCTGAACTCATGTTGGGTTCTGAAGCCAGCCTGTCTCAAATAACCAAAACACAAATAAAACAAAATCCCAACATTTATTATTGTTCCAGATTTACAATTGTCTCTGAAATAATGTAAGAAACAGCAGGTTTTTCTGAGTATGTAATTCCATATTAGGAGAAGCAAACTGCTAAATTCACTAGAGGGCACTGTCACACCTTGTCACTGTCAAAAACAGGACAGGTTTCTCTGTAGTTTTGAGGACTGTCCTGAAACTCACTCTTTAGACCAGGCTGGTCTCAAACTCACAGAGATTCACCTGTCTCTGCCTCCCGAGTGCTGGAATTAAAGGCGTGCGCCTCCAATGCTCAGCCCAAACCAACTCTTAAATAGTGCCTTTACTTATGACTTCTACTCTAGGCAGTAACACCTAGGATTGTGATGAATAAAGACTGTTGCTTTCTGCCAGGCCCAGGGGTGTCAAGACAGGAATTCACACAGGCACTACCGGTGGGGTTCGATGAGCACTTGACCTGGTTTCTCTCTCCAGAAGTTAGAAGCCTACTCAGGACTGGGGTGTGTTTCTGTGGCAGAGGACATGCTTACCTGTTCAAGGTTCAATCCCCATTGGACACATGTGTGCACACACATCTAACACAAAAGCCCTCATCAAGGGTTCCAGCAAAGCAGATTTAGAAAGAGGAGTCTGTATAACTAATCACTATACTTGGATTCATGCACACTATCATTCCAAGTTTAATTTAAAAAATAACAAACTTATTTTACAATATGTGGATGTGGTATGATGACACACACCTTTGATCCCAGCACTGGGGAGGCAGAGGCAGGCGGATCTGTGAATTTAAAGGCAGCCTGGTCTACATAACAAATTCCAGGCTAGACCAGAATAACTGGTGAGACCTGCCTCAAAAAAAAAAAAAAAAAAAAAAGGGAGAAAGGAAAGAAAATGATATCTATTAGTAAAGTGCTAACTCATTGTTTTTGACATATGTACCTACAATTTGGACTCGATTCTGAAGTTAGTTTCTTTCCTCATTTGGCTACATATATCCAAACTACTGTTTCAAGAAACAGGGTCTCACTGTGTAGCTCTGGCTGGACCTCAGCAATCCACCCGTCTCTGCCTATGGAGTGCTGGTACTGAACACAGGTATCATCATGCTGGGCCATTTTTTTCTCATTTTCCTGAGTTGGAAAAATGTTCAGATATTTTCATAAAAAAAAGTCCTTGAACTGAGTAGGGTTTGCTAATGTCATTGGCCACGTGGGACATTTCTTCCTGGTCTTGCATGTAATTGGTAACCTCGGATTGTATATTCTTGAAGGCAAGGAAGCCCGTGGACAAGCGGCAACTGCAAATGATTATACCAGATTCCGGTCCCCTGATAAGTTCCTCTATTCTAAAACAGTCATATCCAATTCATGTTCCTGCGGAATGCTATCCAAAACTCAACCTATTATTAAAACTTGGTATACTTTGTCACTAACTAAAATGCAGATTGAAAATTACATCGTTAATATGAAAAACTGAAAAGAGTTTTGCCACATCCATGACGTTGGTCTGAAACATTACAAAAATAACATTTGGCAGACTATCAGTTCTTGACAATATTTAGAGCTGCCAAATTAAAGGGAAGGAAAAATGGGCTAGCTACACAAGACACCTACAAAACCCACAAACTAGAAGTTTTATTACCACTCCTCCAGCTGCAATAAAAGAAACATACAAATCACATCCCAGGGTAGCAGGGCAGAATCACAGGCAAACTAAATTTAGAGAAAGAAGCCTCCAGGGTAGAAGGAAGTGATGGAAAGACACGATCCATCCTGTTAGCTTACTTTTTCTTTTCAGCAAAAAAGGCCAAGTGTAGCCGCGCGGTGTGGTGGCGCATGACTTTTACCCCAGCACTTAGGAGGCAGAAGCAAGCCATCTCTGTGAGTTCAAGGCCAGCCTGAACTACAGAGCGAGCTCCACGACAGGCTATAAAGAGAAACCCTGTCTCGAAAAACAAAACAAAAGGCCAAGTCTACATATAAAGGAAAAGAAAAAACTGATGTAAAATTAGGAAACTGGGAGAAAAATGGGAAATGGTTTACATACCCACTGTTAAAAAAAATAACAAATAAAATGGCTTGTGGGTTTATTTTAAAAACATTCCTTCCACGCCCACTCGGGAGTAGGGATGGTAATGTAAACCATTATTATTTAACACTGTGGGTCCATAACACAGAGCTCAAAGGCGTTTTTACTGTGTTTACCCCTCTACAAAGGCCGTCAGAAGACCCTCCACCCAGACAGGTGCAAAACCTGCAGAAGCCCCCCGAGACGCGAGGCACGCCGGGAAATGGAGTAGCGGTCTCGCCTGCCCAGAGCATGCCGGGAGTTGAAGTCCAGGCCCCCACGGGCTGTGAGGAAGCGCAAAGGGGCGTGGGCAGCGGCTCGGACGTGCAGGCGCGTACCGCTCTTCCCCGGGCAGCATGGCGGATACAGCGCCTCAACTCAAGAGAAAGCGCGAACCCGAGGCAGAGGAGGCAGAAGCCGCCAGCACAGACGAGAAGGAAGCAGGCGTCGGCAATGGTGCCTCTGCCCCTGTCCGCTTACCGTTCTCCGGCTTTAGAGTACAAAAAGTACTGAGGGAGTCTGCGCGGGACAAGATCATTTTCCTGCATGGGAAGGTACCATTAGGCACGGGGCGGGGGGAAGGGGGAGGGAACCAATCTTCGCGTCACAGCGCAGTGTTGTTGTTGTTTTTTTTTTTTCACTAGCAATCACGTTATTCGGGGAAGGTGGAGTTTCCACCACTGCGATGCATGGGGCGACAGTTGACCTGTGGAATTAAAGGAATGCGCACATCTAGGTCTAAACTCCCCAGTTTCTCCTTCCCTACACACGTCTGCCAGTTTTAAACCACGCGTTAAATTCCCCAGGCCATTCATCATCCTTCATTTTTACGTGTAAAGGCGCCAGGAACTCAGCAAATGCTTGCTCTGGCCCCTGTCCCTGGAAAGTGTGGTCCCTGCTTCACGTGGCTTCAGCCTACGTTGTTAACCTGTTCCACACGCCGTGCGCTCCCATGTATGACAGGGACCAGGCGTGTGCTTGGGATGCGGAGATGACAGTTCCGGGACTGCGAAGCACGTCTGTGGAGGCAGATTTGCTGCTGCCTCTAACGCCGTGCGCTTAGCTGTCTAGCAGCAGAGTGGGAGACCACCCCAAACCACTGAGGAGGCACAGTCGAGGCACATGTCAAGGTTTCTCTAGACTGAGCTGCCTGAAACTTTTCCACTGGTGCCTTCATTGTGTTGAGAAAGTTTAACACAACAGGCATATACAATAGGTATACAAATCAAACATTTACTGATAATGACTCACTCATAAGGAAATTAATTTTTTTGTTTTTGTTTTTTCGAGACAGGGTTTTTCTGTTTAGCCCTGGCTGTTTCACTCAATAGATAAGGCCGCCCTCAAACTCAGGATTAAAGGCATGCGCCTTCACTGCCTGGAAATAAATTTTTAAACAATTTTTTTGGTGTATACGTAATTTTTATTAAAGATGTAAACAAAATTGCCTGCTAATGAGATGGATGTACTTGCTTATAAAGAATGAGATCTTGGCCAAATATTGCAGGATATAGAGCATATTATTTTGCATGTGTGTGTTTGTGTGTTTGAATGTGTGTTCATGTAGAGGTCAGAGGTCTACCTCAGGTATTGTTTCTGTCTTGTTTTTTACTTGCTTGTATTGCCTTTTAGTATAAGATTTCTCACCGATGAATAACTCACTAATTAGCCTAGGCTGGCTAGCCAGCAGGGGTCCACTTACCTTTGCCTTCTGGTTCTGCCAGTCTTTTTTTTTTTTTTTTTTTTTTTTTTTACATGCGTTCTGGGAATGGAACTCGGTTCTCAGTACTTGCATGGAATGCATTTTATTAACCACTATTTCCGAGCCCCAAGTGCTGGGAAATCAGAGGCTTTGGACGCTTCTTGTGGCATGCAGGCTTTTCTAGTGGCGATGTCCGTGGGCCCACTGATGATATCTCTGCCTGCAGGTGAATGAGGACTCCGGGGATACACATGGAGAAGATGCTGTTGTGATCCTGGAGAAGACACCATTTCACGTAGAACACGCGACCCAGCTCCTAACGGGGAACCCTGAGCTCAAGTTGCAATTCTCCAATGATATCTATAGCACCTATAACCTGTTTCCTCCAAGGCATCTGAATGGTGAACAAATGGGGAGGATGGGTTGTCGGGAAACTAAGGGCTGTGGTGAATAGAATCTCTTTTAACCTTGGAGGTTCCAATACGGTAGTTGTAAATGAAAGAGGGAGGGCTTTCCCCTCTAGAGAGCCTGGCAGTCTCTGAAAACAGTCTTGGCTATTGGAGCTGGATGTGTGTGTGTGTGTGTGTGTGTGTGTGTGTGTGTGTGTGTGCCACTGGTGTCTAATGTATGAGGACAGGCATGCTGTGAGATATCCCATGGTGCACAGCAAGAGCTGCCGTGACTGTTAAGGTTGATAAATACTTCCTGATACAGTATATTTGGGGGAGTAAGTGATTTATTGGATGGAATAATAAGTTCATCTTTCTTTTTCTTTTTTTCCTGAGACAGGGTTTCTCTGTATAGCTCTGGCTGTTCTGGAACTCACTCTGTAGACCAGGTTGATCTCGAACTCACAGAGATCCGCCTGCCTCTGCCTCCCAAGTGCTGCGATTAAAGGCGTGTGCCACCATGGCCTGGCAATAAATTCCATCTATTAATGAACATAAATGATAATTTCCCACACTTTCAAAACCCTTATTATTATGCTAACTCAGGATGTATAAATATATTATTATCAAACCATAATTGTTAATATATTACATATTATTTATATATAAAATTAAATGTATTATTAAATATAAGACATTTAATCCACAGAACAACACTATTGTGAGAGGAATTTATAAGTGAGGAAAAAACTAAGTAACCAATTCAAAATCACACAGCAGTAGGTGTCGGGAAAACGAAGTCTTTCAGTAGACTGAAATCTCACCACACTCTTACACCATGTGCTGTTGCAATGTGCTGGATGCTGCACAGGTCGTCACTTCCTGAAGAACCCCACTTCCTGGTAGAAGAGATATAGCAGGGTGAACTTGAGTAGGGCAGAAGCATGGGTAACAGAAATTTGGTTTTGATTAAAAACATTCTTGCCCACAGAGCAGAGTGTTGGGTCACCTGGAACTGGAGTTACAGAGACTTAAGAGTCTCCAATATGGGTGCTAGGAATTGAACCCAAGTCTTCTAGAAGAGCAGCCAGTGCTTAAACAGAGCCACGTCTCCAGCCCTGAAAACATTTTTTAATTCACTTGAAAGACAAATGTTCTGTGCCCCTATAAAGACATGATGTGTCAAGATTTTGTAGGCACCACGTGAGGGAAAAGGGTTGACCTTAATGGTTCCCAACCAGGGAATGGTGTTTGACCACATCCTCCTGTATCCTTATTTCCCCCTTGGCATTTAAGAATAATCTGGCTTCCCAGATATCCTGTCCCAGTGTCTTTTTTTTATAGTATTTCCACAGCTCTATAAATGAGGGCTATTGTTTTTCTTTGCAAAATATATGTGATCCCTTGATGTGAGACAAGCAAACCTTTCAGAGCAGACAGCACAAGATCCTGCTCTTCACCGAAAGACAGCCAGATTATTCTCTGGTTTCAGCTGATGGAAATGGGCAGCTATATTTATTTTCTTAAGCATTGACCTTTAAGTAAATGTATTCCTTGACACCGCAGCAGAAGCATGACAGAAGGCACCGTACCCAGGCGTGACTTACAGAAGCCACCAGGCTGTAGACTCTTTCTCCTCGGCCAGTCCTTCCACTGCCCTTCCTAGCCAGAGTTCCCTAGGTTCTGTTGCTGGGGTCGACCTGCCGCATCCACAGAGCCTCCTTTGCTCTTGCTTGGTTTTCCTTCCCATTGTACTTCTGTGACACGTAAGTGGTGGCGGTCACTGCCCTCTGTTTTCCTTCCAAGATGAATGTTGATAGTGGCAGTTGGCGAGGGCTCCTCCCCACTCAGCCCCACGTGTCTCCATAACCCTTTCTTCGTGATCACCCCTACCCGGGAGCCTTGGATGGGAGCTCTCTGCTTTCCCTGCCCTTTGTCAAACACATGTGCTGTGTTTTGTGACTTGCCTTCCCTACCTACCCCTGGCCTAGAAATTTGGCAGTCACAACAGTTGACTTCAGGGCCTGATGTGTGTCTCTCCCTTGTTCGACTGTCTATCCTGTCCCTGGGTGGCTTCATAAATAGTGAGTTGTAGACTCTTCTTGTAGAGAACCAACGTGAATGTTCTAGGCTTTGAGGCAGGGGTGGTGTCAGACTCCTCCTCATCTCATCTCTTCTTCCACGTCTCTAAAAATTAATGTATCACTTCCATCTTGTTGTGTGTTCACTCAGGTCGTGGGTCAAACAGAACCCGCAGGCCATAGTTCCTCAGACCATTTTCCAGGGTTTCGCCTTTCAGAATGTGGTCTGTGGAACAGTATGCTAAGCACTCCCTAGAAGTTTTTCCTACACAGAAACCCAGACCCTACTGCAGGCTACAGAATTGGAGCCTGTGTGCCAGCTAGATTTTCTACAAGTCTCATGTACATTATAATTAGAAAGATATTGGTTTTTAAAAGACGTTCTTTGCTGGGGATACCTGCCATTATTTCTCAGCCATTGGCCATTTCAAGAATTCCTAGCTGGTATTGAAATAACCATCTACTTGTGGTTTGCATTTGAAATTCTCATAGGTACTGCATAGAATACAGTATGTGATTTATCCAGAGGCAGCACCTATTTAATAGTAGCTACTACTACTATTTTGGTGTACTGGGCCCAGCGCTAAGTACCTTTGCTTCAGAGTCGAGTAAGATACCTTCTCTGCCTTAGGCATGTTTAGAGTAGTGGCAAGAGGACCACGAGTTACTGTGAAGAGATAGACAAATGCTGTACTCTTTTCTACGTGGATGGGACTAAAGGTAAGAATTCAGCTTTGGGCATAGGCCTGTAGTCCTAGCTACTGGAAAGCTGAGGCACAGGCTCAAAAGTTTAAGGACTATGTGGGCCATAGAGCAAGTTCAGAACTAGCCTGGGCAACTCAGTGAGACCCCATCTTAAAATAAAAATGAAAGAATACTTAAGTTATAGCCTATCAATAGAGCGCTTGCACAAGTGTGGGCCCTAGATTTAATCCCCTTTGCCACAAAAAGAAAGAAAAGAAATTAGGTCATGGGCAGTTGAGAAACTCTTCTATGAGGGTCTTTGGCAACTTGTCTATCCCCCAGTGCTTGACAACAGTGAGCAATGGCAGCAGGCATGTGCAGCCTCTGGGTTAGAATCTCGTGACTAATCCTTGTTCAGGCCTCAGGTATCAGGACTCTTAGCTCTCCAAGTGTTAGAGAGCTTGTGTAACTCAGAATTCCATAGCATTTGATACTAGCCAACCTTACATCTTTTGGCCTAGGGTGTCTGAGAATGTTGGTTTTTAATGAGTTGGCAGTTTTCTGGAACTCTTCCAGCAATCAGAGTCTGTAGTTTTTTCTTCTCTGAACCTTTATAATCTTTTTAAAAAAAAAAGATTTATTTTTATGTGTGTGGGTGTTTGCTTGTGTGTGTCTGTGCGGTCAATGCCCTTGGAGGCCAGAAGAGGGCATCAGATCCTTTGGAACTGCAATTACAGATGATTATAGGGATCAAGTGGGAGCTGGGGACAAACCCCAGTTCTCTGGAAGAATACCGAGTCATCTCTCCAGGCCCACTCTCTCTACTTCTGGTTTCTCTCTTGTTCAAATCTGAGTGTCCAGTCTCTTCTCTCGTGTATTCTTCTCTTGCTCTGTCCACTCTCAAACTATCCAGCTGCTGCTTTTGCTGTCAGGCAGACTACTGCCTGCCTGACTGCTTAGCAGCCTGTGGGCTGGTCTGCCATTGCCATTCTGTTCACTCTGGTTGCTGCCACTCTGCTATGTCTGTTGCTTCTCTCTCTGTGTTGCAGCTCAGCTGCACTAACAGAAGTGGGCAAGAAAAGACCGCTTATGGAAAGACATTTATTGGGTCTAATTGGGCAGAAGAGTGTCTCTTAGCCTATCTGCTTATATAGCCAAAGAGGGGATGGCGCCTTAATTATGCAAATGAAGGTTTGTGTTTTCCATGAATCATGGCATTGTCCCTTTTGTACCAGTCACAGCAGTCCTTCTGTCAGCCCATCAGGAAAAATGCTCCTTCTCTAGCCTGAATAGACCTGGTTATAGGGTATCGCAGCCCACTGAGGGTTGTGGTGGTAAAAAGCCTGATGCAAACTATCTGAAGTGGTTGGGCCTGGGACTTTACCTTCAAGAACTGGTGATTGCCTCTCAGTTTACTTAAGTGAACGAAACTGCTACTCAAAGCCAGAGAGGGGATGGAAAAAAAATCCCAGCACACCTCAAATGCAAATGAAGGTTTGTGTTTGTGCCACTTACAAGTATTCCTTTTGCTAGGTCACTAAGATAAATGCTCCGTCTCTGGCCTATGCGTAAATGGTTGCAGAGTTCAGCTAAGCTTGTGATAGCAAAGTCTGTTGTAAACGACTTGAAATGGCTAAAGCTAGCTGAGTGAGACTGCCCATCAGGAACCTTAGCTTCCTAAGGGTTTTTCTTCACTTCGTCTATGAAGCTTTTAAAATGGACAGTGCTGGCTGGCTGCTTGACTGGTAGCCTTTGTGCTTAAGGCAGCCAGGGCAGCAGGAGTCCCCCAACTCACAGTTTTGGAATCAGGCTGTCCCATTACCCACTGGCTTGGCTTATTTACAGAAAAATGAACATCAGAAGTAATGTTTACTATAAAGACTTACCAAGTTATTACTAGCACTGACATTGGTTTTAACAAATTTCAGCAGTCCAAGGAGAATTAACTGATCTAGCAATAGATTCCTTTTTTGTGGGACAGGCATCTCATAGCCACAAGGTGGCAGTGTTATCAAAGTATTCTGACCACTCTCAAACTCCTGGTATCCTAGTCAGGGACCACCTAGAACCTTGTATGGCCCTTGCCTCCCTGTTCTTGGTTTCAGAATTACATCTCACTGTTGTCTACTACCCCATGTACCTTAAAGTGAAGTCCTGCAACCTCATTCCTCTGTGCCCAGTACACAGTTGTATCTTTGAAGTCTCACTGCTTCTCCAGCCTTCTCTTCCCATGATATCACTTGCCTATGAGAGCCCACCTCTTATTTTCCAAGCTGGTTGCTGTCCTGGACTCAGCATAAATCATGTGTTTGATGTCTTTTGGTATTTCTTCACTGACAGTAATGTTTTCCTCTTGTTCAAATTTGAGTGTCCAGTCTCTTCTCTTGTGTATTCCTTCCAGAGTCTCAGCTGACCGACCACAAGAGGCAGCCTTTGAAAAAGCTCTCATGGTTTTCTTACAACAGGGACACCATGGAGGGAGCATGGGCTTAGGAACTAGGTTTACTTAGGTTCCATCCCAGTCCTAACACTCTCCTAACGGTACAGGGTAAGGAGTAAGTGTTGGGTCAGGCAGATTAGGTTTAGAGGCCTGGCTCTGACTTTGGCCAGTGAAAAGGCCTGGGGCATTTTTGTTCACTTCACAATCGTGAGGTTATGCTCTGTCCAGTTGGTCTAGCGGGTTAGTCCGAACATGTGCCAGTTCTCTTTGGGGTGTTGGAGGGGAAGACAGCAAACAAGTGAACAGTGTCTCAGTAGCCATGGGCCGAAGGCTGCCCAGACTGGGGGTCCGGGGGACTCTGCAAGTAGAGGTCATACACAAGCAGAGACCTGATGGTTGAGAAGGAACCGGTTCAGGAAAGATAAGAGGAGGGTGTTCTAGGTTCTGAGCACTGCATGTGGTCTGGAGAAGAAAGAGGAACAGAAAGGTGAGAACAGTGGCCGAGACATGGGGCAGAGAGGAAGTTGGTTTAGCTGTTTTCTTTGTTATACTGGGCTAGTAATGGAATACATCTTGATGGGACAGTTCTGAAATAGATAAGGAAGTATTTTGCAACAGTTTTAGTCTCTGTCCTCAGTGAGAGGAACATTTTATATTATGATTCTGTACATACAAATAAATGCACATGAATATAAGCAGACCAGAAGTTTCATAAAACAGAAGGCTGAAGATGGAGCATTTATTCTAGTGACCTAGCAAGACTTTATGGTGTAATCCTCAGTCTTATTTTCTACTTATGTGCAGTCTTATTTGTTTCCTTTTTGAAATGCTGGGTTAACCTTCTGAAGTGATGTCATGGGTTGTAACCCACTGAGAAGTAAGGTGTACAAAGCTCTCAACACTACTGCAGCATATGGTACAGATTTAAGAGTGTCACTATTATGTTACTTCTTACTCTTTCAACTTTCTCTTATCTGACCCTTGAGAGATAACAGAGGAAATGTGGCTGACCCTGGCCATGGTAGGTGTCAAACATAGAGAGCCTGTGGACCAGCCTGTTGGCATCCCATATGGTTGGTCTTCCTGTGCCATCCTGGTAGGGCGAAGCCTGTGTTGGCTACTCCTGCTGTTAATGGAGTCTTTCTCTAAGGTCCCTCTCACCCAGGGAAGAAGGGGGAGACAGTAGGCTTGAGGTGTGGCTCAGAAATACAGACTGCCTTTAAAAAGGCCAATTGTTTACCTGTTATAAAGCAGGGCGTGGAATCTCAGGTTTACTAGAGGAGACAGGAGTCTTTGTGAGAAGTCAGGACAGGGAGCAGAGGGATAGGATCCTGGGAATCATGCTGTTGTTTGCATAGAACACTCAGCACTGTAGCCACAGGCCAGCCAGGTTTTTCTGCATCTGTCTCTTTGCACAGGCAAAACTCAAACTCTGGGGGGGAGGATTTGCTCGGGAACAGCATTTTATTTTATTTTATTTTATTTTTTGAGACAGGGTATCCCTGTGTAACAGCCCTGTCTGTCCTGGAACTTGCTCTGTAGACCAGGCTGGCCTTGAACTCACAGGGATCTCCCTGCTTTCTATATCCCGAGTGCTGGGATTAACGGTATATGTCTCCATGCCAGTCAGGGAAGAGTGTTTTAAAAGATTAGCTATTTTGGGAAGAGTTTCCCTGACTGAGCTGTTCATGATTTACACACACACACACACACACACACACACACACACACACACACACATACATACACACACACACACAGATCTAAATAGTATGCTACTTAGGCATGCATGCATTTGTAATAATGCTTTGAGGACAACAAAGAAATGATCAACCCTGAAATCAAAATGGTGGGGCAGGGCCAGGAAGTTTAGGTAACCATTTTGTTCTGAATTATGGGTATTCTTTTTATTTTAGTATCTATATGGCAAACCTACCCCCCCCCTCCCGTTGCTGGGGTTAAAGTTGGAGGCCAGACGGACTAAGAAAAAGAAATTAAACCACCACCACCAGAAACAAAACTGCTGAAGTTCTGGTGGCTTCCTCCAAATGTTGACTCTAAATATTCAGTTATTCAATTATTTTATTTATTTATTTATTTATTTATTTATTTATTTGGTGTTTTCCCGAGACAATGTTTTTCTGTGTAACCCTGGCTGTCCCGGAACTCACTCTTAGACCAGGCTGGTCTCTGCCTCCCAAGTGCTTGTAATAAAGGCATGCACCATCACTGCCTAGCAATTATTCAATTCTTTCTTGATTCATTAAGAAAGTAAAGTATTACATGCATTTAATCCCAGCACTTGGCAGAGGCAGGTGGATCTCTGAGTTTGAGGTCAGCCAGGACTACAGAGTAAGTTCCAGGACAGCCAGGGCTGTTCAGAGAAACCCTGTCCAATAAAGGAAGGGAGGGAAGGAGGGAGAGAGGAAGTGTGGGAGAGAGGGAAGGAGGGAGGGAAGAAAGTATATGTTTTTATTTAAATTAGAAACATGCTTGCTTCACATGTCAATTCCAGTTCCCTCTCCCACCCCTCCTCCCTTGTCCCTCCACCAGCCCCCCTAGCCCCCCACCCAATTCCCACACCATTCCCCATGGAGGGTGAGGACCTCCATGGGGGTATCTCTGGAGTTTGTCATTTCATCCAGGGCAGGACCTAAGCCCTTCCCCATGTGTCCAGGCTGAGAGAGCATCCCTCCATGTGGAGTGGACTCCCAAAGTTCATTTGTATGCCATGGCCCCAGAGATTGCTGAGGCCTCCTCACTGACACTACATTCATGGAGTCTGGATCAGTCCCCTGTTGGCCTCTCAGCCATCAGTTTGTGGTTCAAGAGCTCCGCCTTGTCCGGTTAGCTGTCTTTGTGGGTTTCACCAGCACGGTCTTGACCACTTTGCTCATCGCTCCTCCATCTCTGTCACTAGGTTCAGTGTTTAGCTGCCTCTGCTTCCATCAGGCACTGGATGAAGGTTCTAGGATGGCATATGAGGTAGTCATCAATCTTATCATCAGTGAGGGGCTATTCAGGTGTTCTCTCAGCTATTGCTTAGTTTGCCAGTTGGAGTTATCCTTGTAGATCTCTGGAAATCTCACTAGTGTCAGCTCTCTCCTCAAACCTATAATGACTCAGTCTATTATGATATCTCTCTTTTTTATGCAAATCAGATAAAAATATGTCTGTTCTGTCTTCTACTGTCTCTTAGCTTCCCTCACTGTCTTTTTAACTTTTATTTTTCTCTACTTCACATTGTTAATATGTTCTGATACATGGTCTTTTGTTGTTTTTGTAGCACAAGGGATTGAACCTGGGGCCTTGAGCATGCTAGCCAAGTGCTCTACCACTAAGCTATATCCCTGGCTCTGTTAGGTGATCTTTCATGCTTTGTTTGTCTCAATGTTGGTTCTAAGTTGAAAACCACTGACCAGTGCTTGTTTTATTTTTGGCATATTAATATTGGCTGCATGTCTAAGCAGAGTGCTTGTATTATAGTTTCTTTCCCACCTGCATAGTGAACATCACCATGCCGTGCAGAGTATTGTGATATCCAGGTTCAGTGATTGTCATTTCCTAGGTCCCAGCAGTTCCTCTGAATCCTACTGCTTCTTAGTCTGAGTAGTATTTGAACCACTGGTTTTTATCAGCTTTTTCGTTTTTCATGGTGCTTCTGGTTGCCTCTCTTCACTGTGTTTGAAAGAACTCTTTGCCTCTCCTCCATGTTCTTGATTCACACATTTGGTAGTAGTTTGGTAATTCATTATGTGGCATCTCCTTTCCATTTGCAGAGAGCTCTTCCTTGCTTCTCCAGTTTGTCAGCTGATGCGGGCATGCTGTGTAACTCTCAACAGAAACTTCTTTTCACAGCTCCCTAGATAAGATGGTGTCTTCTAAATTCTGTGTCTTTTTCTTTCTCGCCTTCCTTTCTTGATTGCTTTTCTGATTAGCTGAAGCGGTTATTAAATAATTCCTCAGAAAGGACATGTGGGAGGGAAATTCTGAAACCTTTGTCTTGTTGTTGCTTTTGGTTGATTTAGTCTAACTGAATTTATTTTCCCTCTAAACACTAAAAGCATTGATCTGTTGACTTCAAGCCATCTGTGTCACTATTAAGATATCTGATACCAGGGCTGGGGAAATGGCTCAGATGTTCAAGGCTAGGCTTATAACCAAGAAGACAACAAAACCTATTCCAGCCCGGTTCTCCTTGATTTGAAGGTACCCTGCGGTGGGTTGTTTTCATTTTGTTCCTTCGTTTGGTTATATACAATATATTGTATTAATCTTTGATTCTGAAGGGTTTTTGTTTTTGTCTTTGTTTATGTTGAACTTTCTAACTACTGCTCTGAGTAACGTTAGGTCATTCAGTTTGAAGTGTTCGGGCATTCTTCTACACATTTTTTTCTCTCTACTTCTTTGATGATTTCTTTTCACCCATTTCTCTTTGCTTGATAGCCCTTTGGTAGTTTGAATAAAATGGCCCCCATAGGCCCATAGGGAGTGGCACTGTCAAGGGCATGACCTTGTTAGAGTGGGTGTGGCTTTGTTGGAGGAACTGTGTGGAGATGGGCTTTGAGGTCTCAGAGGCTCAAGCCAGGTTTAGTGGCTCACGGTCTTTTCTACTGCCTGTGAATCAAGATGTCGAATTCAGTTTCTTCAGCACCATGTCTGCCTGCCACCATGCTTCCCATCAAGCTGATAATGGACTCAACCCTGAACTGTAATCCAGCCCCAATTAAATGTTTCCTTTTATAAGAGTTGAGGTGGGGAGACTGGAGAGATGGCTTAGAGGTTAAGAGTACTGGCTGCTCTTCCAGAGGTCCTGAGTTCAATTCTCAGCACCCACATAGTGGCTCACAACCATCCATAATGAGATCTGGTGCCCTCTTCTAGCCTCCAGGAGGAACGATGTATACATAATAAATAAATCTTAAAAAAAAAAGAGTTGCCGGCGTTGGTGGTGCACACCTTTAATCCCAGCACTTGGGAGGCAGAGGCAGGCGGATCTCTGTGAGTTGGAGACCAGCCTGGTCTACAGAGTGAGTTCCAGGACAGTCTCTAAAACAATACAGAGAAATCCTGTCTTGAAAAACCAAAAAAAAAAAAAAAAAAAAAAAGAGTTGCCACGGTCATGTTGTCTTATTAGCACACACACCTCCCACCATGTTAGGCTCAAAGTCAGGTTCTTGTGTGAGCTATTAATGAATAGACTTCCAAGATTGAGCCGAGGTTTTCTCAGTTTCTTTCCCCACGTCTTTTCCTACTATAGTTTGATACATTGTCTCCACTTTGTCTTCCAGGTGTTCTAGTGTAGGTATTGATTGGGCAGTGATACTTTGAATTCTCTTTCCTCTGGTTCTCCAGTTTCATTCTCATAGCATCTTGCTGTTGCTTTGTGAAAGCTAAATTGTGTTGGGTTTCTCTGACACACTAATTAGAGTTGTTGTTTTTAAATTATCTCCTGACCCTGAAACCATTTCATTCCTCTGGGATCTGGTTCCCTTGTTTATCTTGGTCATTCTTTTTCAGGCTTCTGTTTTCCCTCAGTGTCTGGTGATACACAGTAGTTCATTCATACTTAAAAAAATGAAACATAGTTCATTCATACTTAAAAAAATGAAACATCGGTGGATATTCCTGAGAGCTGATGTTTCTGTTGCTAGCACAGTAGTTGATCTCTTGTCACAGTGGGCCTGTGCCCTGGATTGGAGATACTGTGGTACTGTATGGTTGGAGAAGGGCCTTATTGGCTGCCAGACTGGGTTTGACTGGTGCAATCTGATACTGTTAGCTCCAAACTTGAGGTATTTGCTAGTTGGCTCTTTACAAAAGTTTGTCAACTTCTGCTCTAGTGCATTGGTTGAATATTTTGGAGGCCAGCCCACCTGTTTTTATCTGACGCTGGCTGCCTCCCCTGGGGTATGACAACGATGGAGCCAATTAGTGCAGTTGTTCTGCAGACGGTCCTCAAGTTGATCTCAATTCCAGTTCATTTCCCTTCCTGTCCTCAGTAGTTGTTTCTCAGAACCCAGATTCCCACCTGGGCAGGTCTGATGATCACCTCCATGTTGCCCTCTGACTGCCCATGGGGCACCTTCCTTCCATGTTGTCTTGTACATTCGTATTCTGACTTCAAGAAATGAAGTGGTCCCATTCCTCCTACCTCCCACCCTTGGTGTTGTCTTCATTGTGGCTTTATCTATTTTACTGCCATTGTGGTGGACCTTTATTATTATTATTATTATTATTAATTAGTAGTAGTAGTAGTTTTGTTTTTCGAGAAAGGGTTTCTCTGTATTGCTTTGGAGCCTGTCCCAGAACTCTCTGATCAGGCTGGCCTTGAACTCACAGAGATCGTCTGCCTCTGCCTCCCAAGTGCTGGAATTAAAGGCGTGAGCCACCAATGCCCAGCCCTTTTTTATTTTTAAAGACTATATAGCCTTGGCTGTTCTCAGACTCACAGAGATCTGCCTTCCTCTGCCTCTCGAGTCCTGGGATTAAAGTTGTGTACCACCACTGCCTGGCTGTGGTGGGCTTTTTTAATGACCAAAGAGTCACCATTAAATAGGAGTTAAGTATCTCTCACACGTCTGCAGTTGATGCCTGAGGACCCTGTAGATATCTGTAACGTAGAGCGCAAGCAAGTTACCTCCTTGACAGCACACCAGAGAGAACCAAGACAGATGGAGACTCCAGCATCTCCCTAACTCTCATGCACAGATTCGCAGGTGCTCCTGTGCAGTGGGTAGAGATGACCGTTAGACATGACCAGATCCGTGGACATCCACCTTTGTAAAAAATACATCCCTGTGAGCTAGCATTTCCCTCCTTATGTCTGACTTAGATACATGCTCATATGTATGCATAATGGGGTAGAAAATTGCTGCATCATTTGTGATAAAACAAAACAAGAAGAAAAATAACTACCTTATGACCCAATGAGGTCAGTAAAGCATTGTGTATGTATATTATGTAATTCTACCATATTACAGAGAAGAGAAAGACCCTGGAAATCTCAGGTGATCATTTGTAGTTAGAACTGAATATGTGTATGCGCATATTAATGTAAACTCATAAAAGGTAAGGCCGAGATAATGAACATCAAATCAATATTGGTATTGAAAAGGACTGGGGCAGGTTGGTGTGACAAAAGCCTTTGATCCCAGCACTTGGAAAATGAGTAGGTCTCTGAGTCTGAGACAAGCTTGGTTTACATAGTGATTGGAGGCCAGCTTAGTGAGACCCCACCTGATAGATAGATAGATAGATAGATAGATAGATAGATAGATAGATAGGGAAAGAAAAGAAAAAGAGTGGGGCTTACTTGGGAGTTCTTTGAGAATAGTCATGATGCTTGAACACATAGATAATTTTTATCGTGCTAACTCAGTGAGACAAAGGAGCAAAAAAAAAAAAAAAAAAAAAAAGAGCCGGGCGTTGGTGGCGCACACCTTTAATCCCAGCACTCGGGAGGCAGAGGCAGGCGGATCTCTGTGAGTTCGAGGCCAGCCTGGTCTACAAAGTGAGTTCCAGGACAGCCTCCAAAGCCACAGAGAAACCCTGTCTCGAAAAAAACCAAAAAAAAAAAAGAAAGAAAGAAAGAAAAGAAAGAAAGAAAGAAAAAGCCTGTCTGAGGTTTCTGTTGCCTCCTAGTTTTGCATAGCCCCAAACAGCTCCAGCTGTGATAATGACCCACACCTACCTTTAGGTCAGTAGTTCTCAACCTTCCTAATACTGCTGCCCTTTAATACAGTTCTTCATGTTGTGGTGACTGCAACCATAAAATTATTTCATTGCTGCTTCAGAACTGTAATACTATTATGAATTACAGTGTAAATACCTGGTAGGGGTTGCAACACACAGATTGAGAACCATTGCTCTAGGGTCTATATCAGTGACATGCTAAATTAAGTGAGGTGGTTGCAGAGTGGGCAGCCCTGGAGAATCCTTGGGCTGGAGTGTTCCTAGGAGGTTCCTGCCCTGGGGACAGGTGTGGGCAGCCTCTCCCAGCTGGGCTGTGTTTAATGATGTGGAGAGCTGGAGGTAGACAGGGTAACAATGTTGCTCTATTAATGACTGGAAATGAGTTCTGCAGGGGTGGTGTCTCTACCTAAAAATGACAGGTTTCTCTTCTGCTCTTCCCTGGTGTGTTCAGAGTGGCTAACCTGAGTGTGCCAGGGCCCTCTGGCTTTAATGGGGCAGTGAAAGATGGTAAGCAGAATGATTCCCTGATACCCATCTCAAATTCTTGACCCACATTCTGTGCCCCTTCGGACTTGACTCATACCCCTTCCACTGGCCTCCAACAGCAGAGGCATCTCTCTTCAGCAGTGTCTTTAAGCGCGAGGAGCCATTGCATTCAGAGCACATTAGAAATGAATAGATCTAGGGTCCGGAGAAGTAGCCACCACAGCAAGAACTGTGTTCTCTTTGTTTGCCTCCCTCACGTGGTACAAGGTCCCGAGACTGTGGTCATCATAAGGCATGAGTCAGCAGGAAAGTTGGCTTACCCAGTCCAGTGGGTGAAAGCTGATGACCCACAGCGAGTGCCACCGCACGGCTTTGCACCACTCGTGATGGCTGCTGGTTCCGTTTCCATTCCTCACTTGTACAGCTTGGTCGGTAACAACCTAGAATTCCCAGCTCCTCTCTTGGGGATTTACCCTGTGCTTGGCCTCCTTTCCCACATAGTGTCCAGGAGTGCTGGGTTGAGAACTGGTACCCATATCCCTCTGAGTGAACCGAGCAAATACTTTGAAAAGGAAAGTCGAGAGAAGGGCAGTGCCTTGGAGTGTTTGGCTCTTGTGGTCTGGTGTACTCAGTACTGAAAATAGTTTCTTCCTCCTTGTGGGGAAGCAGGTGAGTTCTCAGCTCAAGGCCATGGCTGACATTCAGCAGTCTTATACTGTCACCATGGATCGGCTGTCTGACCTCTGCTAACGTGAGCTTTTCAGAGAGCTCTTTGTCCCACTGCAGCGTTCCCTGTGCACGAAGACCACCACCCCAGCTGGCTGTATTTACAGCTGCTAGGTTTGCCTAGGGACAAGAACACCTAGGGGTTTGTTATTAAGTGCTGTCACGTGCTCCTTTCTGGACTCAAGATGCAGAGGACTTGGCTACAGTCTTGCTGATGGTCTTGCTAAAGACAGCGTCTGCCTCCCCTCTGTTTGCAACAGCACCCTTGTGCTTTCACAGAG
Organism: Mesocricetus auratus; assembly: GCF_017639785.1. Taxonomy (NCBI): domain Eukaryota; kingdom Metazoa; phylum Chordata; class Mammalia; order Rodentia; family Cricetidae; genus Mesocricetus; species Mesocricetus auratus. The sequence continues at coordinate 14,742,742 of NW_024429203.1, read as the reverse complement.
ACAGCGAGACAGCTCATTAGCAGCTCATTGCTGCAGGATCCACCCTCAGCCAAGTTTATCCTCCACTGAGTACTTCCAGCAGCCCAAAGTGCAAAACAGTGGTGCCCCACCCACACCTGTGACCCACAGCCAGCCTCCACCTCACCCTCTGATCCAGGCAGGAGACATCTACAGAGGAATGTGAATACAGATCCAGCAGGTGGCCTCCCACCTGTCTCTCCTGAAGGATTCCTCTAGGAGTCCTGTGACCCAGTGCCTTGCTGGGACTGCTGGGTTGTATATCCCCTCCCCTGGCTGGCTTAGGGAGACTCTTGCAGAGGTAGGCATCACACGCCAATCATGTTCTGCCCTTGCTTCTCTGCTCTCCCAGGGCTGCATCTGGGTCAAATCAGTGGAAACTGGCTCATCAGAATGAAGGGCAAGCAAAAGCCACAGACAGAGCCATTGAAATGACCTCATCCTGCCGAAGTCCGGGGCTTGGCTGGGGAAGCAGCCTTGTTTGAACATGTGTATAGGAAGGGGAGCAGACTGTCTGTGGTCTGTGTTTTCATGTTCATGTGCTGCAGCATTTTCCTGGGGATTTGGCTAAGCTGGCCTTGGCAGCGAGTGGCGAGGCAGCTGCTCTCAACTTTCTTCTGGAGAGCCCTGCCTCCCACCTCTGAGAGCAGTTGGGTTTCTGTATCCAGCTTGAGGGACGAGGTAGCTTTATTTACTGGAGAAGGCCTGGCAGGAGATCCACAAGATGTTAGCAGTCAAGGTGGAACCACCCTAGTCAGAGCCTCACTGGCCTGCTCATGTGAGCCCCAGAGAGGACTATGAGGGTTGCTGTTCAGCTGGGGTGCATCAGTGTGACCATCCCACTGCTAGAACATTCCTGTGGGTAATGAGCTGCTGCCAGAGCCCAAGGGCTGGAAACACAACCACTTGGCTCTTCTTCTAAACCTCTCTACTCCATGCCTCCCTCCTCATGAGCTCACGCTAGTAATAGGGAGGGGGTAAAGGGGTCATGGTGTCACAAATGTTAACAGTGGTCACAATCGCTGCCATGAGCAGTCAGCTAGAGTAGGGTCCTTACAGTTCTACTCTGTGTACTCTAGGGCCTGTTTCCAGTCACAGCTGGCTACAGTCTGTGGGGTTTGGATGTTCTACTTCCCAATAAACATCATGGTGAGAAAGGCACAGTGGTAGTCTTCTCTCTACACTTTGACCAACACCCACCGCCCCCTGGTGGCAGTCCGGTTACACTGGCTTCTATGCCTGGTGGTTTTAGTGATAGCTGTCTTTGTGTATAGGAATTGAGTTGGGACCATCACGTTTCTCCTATCAAATAGGGCTTCTTTTGGAAAACATGGCCATAGCACAGCAGAGTGTGTTCCTATGGGATGAGGAAGATTGTATTGTGCAAAGGAGCCAGATTCCCTGGGTTCTGACTTCAACCCTTCTACTTGGTAGCTATGTAACCCTAGACAGATTCCTGAACCTCTCTAAGACTGTTCTGTTTTTAAGACAAGCCTTGACTGTATAGCCTAGCTTGCCACGAATTTTGCTATGCAGCTCAAGCCAGCTTTGAACTCGTAGTCCTGCTTCTACCTTCCAAGTGCTGGGTTATAGGTGTACACTACCACACTCTACATCTTTTTGTTGCTACTGTATTTTTTTTGTGGGTTTTTTTTTTGAGGGGGGTTGTTCTTGTTTTGTATGTAGCCCCACTGGCTTTGAATTTGCAGTTCTGGAGCTGTTTAAAAGGACAGCTTATTTTTATGTTTCTTATTATTTTGTTTGCTGTTTTTTTGTTTTGTTTTTTTTTTTTTTTGGTTTTTTTTTGTTTTGTTTTGTTTTACGAGACAGGGTTTTTCTGTATTGTTTTGGAGGCCGTCGGTCCAGCCTGGCCTTGAACTCACAGAGATCCGCCTGCCTCTGCCTCCCGAGTGCTGGGATTAAAGGCGTGCTCCACCACCACCAGGCGCTGTTTTGTTTTTTTTAATTTATGTGCATTAGTGTTTTGCCTGCATGTGTCTGTATGAAGATGTCATATGCACTGGAACTAGAGTTACAGACAGTTGTAAGCTACCCATGTGGATGCTGGGAATTGAACCTGAGTCCTCTGGAAGAGCAACCAGTGCTCTTAACCATTGAGTCATCTCTCCAGCCCCTTCTTTTGATCTTTTGAGACAAGGTTTCTCTGTGTAGTCCTGGTTATCCTGGAACTCATTCTGTAGACCAGCTGGCCTTGAACTCACAGAGATCCACCTGCCTTTGTCTACCGAGTGCTGGCATTAAAGGTGTGCGCCACCACTGCCCAGCTGGGATGTATTTTTTTTCTAATGTATTTTCATATAGTGATTCATATTTGTTTTGGAAAGCTACAATACTACAATGATTTTTAAATTCTTGATTCTATAGAAAGAAGTCTACTGCCATCAGGTGCTCTCTCTCAGCATGCTGGAGTATCTCCTTCAGACTTCTTTGTGCTTATGTGAATACAGTTGTGTGTGCACACACTTAAAGTGCTCTGTTATCCATTCTCTCTTCCTTAGACTGTATTGATCCAGGTCAGTCCTGTAGGCAGATTGTGGCCCGACACATCAAAGCCTGGGTGCCTGGCACCTTCTCTGCTGGGATGCTAGCAAGCAAAGTTGCTGCCTCCCAGGAGCTGTGCTTAAGATTGCCTTACAGGTCTGGTGGTGCAAACAACAACATTTTCAAGCTTAGGAAGCAAAGGGAGGAGATACAGACTTAACAGATAATGCAAGCTGCTTGCAGCTGTCAGCCTTGGGGTGCTCTACCCTTAAAACTGGATGAGTGGGTAGGCAAGAATGGCCAGAACCCCAAGTAAGGCCTCATTTGAAAAAGACAAAAGTGAAACAAAATTTGGAGAAATAGAGAATTATACAGTGGAAAAAAGTTTCCAAAGCTATTAGTAAGGTCAGGAAAATGGGGATATATCAAATACTAAGAATAGGGTTTTTAATATTTTATTTATTTTTGCCGGGCGGTGGTGGAGCACGCCTTTAATCCCAGCACTCGGGAGGCAGAGGCAGGTGGATCTCTATGAGTTCGAGGCCAGTCTGGACTGACAGCCTCCAAAGCAATACAGAGAAACCCTGTCTCATAAAACCAAAAAAATTTTTTTATTTATTTTTATGTGTACAGTATTTTATATATATATAATTTGGTTTTGTGAGACAGGGTTGCTCTGTGTGGCTTTGGAGCCTGTCCTGGAACTCACTCTGTAGACCAGGCTGGCCTGAACTCACAGAGATCCTCCTGCCTCTGCCTGCTGAGAGCTGGGATTAAAGGTGTACACCACCGCCTGGATTTATGATTTTTATTTTTATGTGTCTGAGTAGCCTTATGATTTTGAGTTACTGCTTTCCATCTCATAATTCTTTCTGTTTTAAAGTTTAAATTTTAAAAGAAACTTTAGTGTGTATGTGTCTGTGTCTCTGTAAGTGAATGCCGGTGCTGGCAGAGGTTAGAGGCATCAGATTTTTTATATGTAAGCTGTCCAACATGTATGCAGGACATCTAACTCTGGTCCCCTACTAGAGCAGTATATGCTCTTAACCACTGAGCCATTTCTCCAACTTCCCCAAATTTACATTATTATTATTATTATTATTATTATTATTATTATTATTATTATTATTATTTTGGTTTTTCGAGGCAGGGTTTCTCTGTATTGTTTTGGAGGCTGTCCTGGAACTCACTCTGTAGACCAGGCTGGCCTCCAACTCACTCTGTAGACCAGGCTGGCCTGGAACTCACACAGATCCGCCTGCCTCTGCCTCCCGAGTGCTGGGATTAAAGGCGTGCACCATCAACGCCTGGCTATTATTATTATTATAACTTCATATTTATTTTGTATGTAGGAGGGAGTTGGGTGTGCCACAGCATACATGTAGAGGTCACAGGACAATTTTCTGGAGTCCAGTCTCTCCTTCTCCCATGTGGGTTCTGGGGATCAAACTCAGGTCATCAGATTTGTCAGCAAGCACACTTGCCCTCTGAGCCATCTCTGCTGCCCTCTGTCCTAGAATTCTTTAGCCAAATTCAGAAGAGTGACAATAGAATAAAGACATTTTGAGACTCTCCAAGTTGCACGTTTATCTCCTTGCACCATGGCTGTGGAAGCCACTTGACTTTGTGCTTTTACCCATTTGCTCTTCGTGTGTGGTCCCTGCGCCAACAGCATCACACCACCCCGGAACTTGTTAGACACCCAGATTCTCTGGCTCTCCCCCAGGCCTCACAAGTCAGGTGGCTGTGCTGCCCACGGAAGCTTTGTGAGGTTTTGGCTGATAAGCGTTCCCTGTTTGCACTTAACATGCTGATGAAGATACCCAGCTTTCTACACAGCAAAAAGAAACATAACCTAAGAGTCCCAATTGCAAATTTGATGATCCTATGCTCCTAACGATAGTAGCAGGAGGTATTTTAATACTTTTATCTAGGAAGCTGTTCAAAATATAATTTCCCTTGACTAATAGAAATCAGCTTTAAAAACATTGGGTTGGGGTAGGGGTATAACTCAGTGATAGAGTGCTTGTCCAGCATGCACGAGAGTCTGGATTCATTCTCTGATATAGCGGAACAGTGATAACTACCAGATGTGGTGTCACATGCCTGTAATCCCAACACTTGGAAGGCAGAGACAGGAAGATTGCTGCAAGACGGAGGCCAATCTGGCCTTTATAGCAAGTTCTAGATCAGCCAGGGCCACTTAGCAAAAATCTTTTCTCAAAATAACAACAATGATAATACAATTTTTATTCTGTCAGTTTAGCAGTTGCACATGAATCTACTAATATTTTAATTATTGCCTAAGGTCCCAGCTCTGCCTCATCCCCAATAAGTAGGTTTAAGTTAAGTCTTTATTGTTCTATTTACCAACAAAGACTTGGAAGTCAGATATGGAGGTGAAATCTAGATCAGAGAAGTTGAGAAGCAACCAGCTGACCTTGCTTTTTGGCTGGAGATGAAGTTCAAAACCTAGTCCCTGCTCTTTCCTTCCTGTGAATCTTCTTTATCCAAATTCCTGACTTCTCTATGGCTAATTCGAGTCAGCTAATTGCTGCCTCTGCCCCTGATTCAAGGTAAACTTTATTGACAGTTTGAAGTGTTACAGTGTGATCAAAATATCCCATAAGGGTAATATCTTGCTTTAAAAAAATTATATATGCTACTGGATCTGTGTATTTTCAAAACAGTGATAACTTTACTGCCAAATGCAGCACATATATGATGTAAATTTTGGTGCTAAAAGTTATTTTGTACCTGGCATGCTAGTGCACACCTTTAATACTAACCAGAGACAGGTGGATCTCTGAGTTCAAGGCTAGCTTGGTCTCCAAGTGGGCTTCAGACCATCCAGAGCTATACAGTGAGACACTGTCTGAAAAATTTGTGTTAATTAGACAAACTAGTGCGCTTTAGGGCACTCAAACACATGTACATAATATATTGGCTGTGATAAAACACCATGAACAAAAGTAAGTTGGAAGGAAAGGATTTATTTTACACTTCCACAGCATTGTTCATCATCAAAGGAAGCCAGGACAGGAACTCAAAACAAGGCCGGAACCTGGAGGCAGGAGCTGATGCAGAGGCCAAGAAGGCCACCCCTGGCTTACTCCCCAGGTTTGCTCAGCCTACTTCTTATAGAACCGAGGACCACTAGCCCAGGGGTGGCATCACCTGGGTCCTTCCCCTTAAATCGCTAGTTAAGAAAATGTCCTACACCAGGATCTTATGGAGGCATTTTCTTAATTGACATTCCCTTCTTTCAGATTACCCTAGCTTGCGTCAAGTTGACATAAAACTATCCAGCAGGTGTATGTTGATCACATTCACTCTTACCCCCTTTCTCCTCCTCCTTGCATTGGGGAGACATACATAGTGTTTATTCTGTCCTCATACAGCTCCAACAACAAGCCAAGGTGCAAATCCCTCCAAGTTCACTCTGGGGAAACCAATGAGTTTATTAGGCTTACTTACAAAGCAATCAGTGGGGGATTGCAGGCATGCTCACACCCCCTTGGCTGTGTAGATGGAGACCCTCCTCATTCATTGCCTTTCCTATCTATATCCTTTAGTCCTTTCCAGAGACTCCCAGGCCATGTGCAATTGGGACAGAATAACTTACATACAACTGGTTGAAAGGGCGGCTGGATACTTAGGTAAGGGTCCCGTGATTCTCCCTACTCTTTCCTTTGAAGACAGAACTGGACAGTCAACAAGCCCAGCTGTGATGATTTGTGTGTGTGTGTGTGTGTGTGTGTGTGTGTGTGTGTGTGTGTGTGTGTGTGTGTGTGTGTGTGTGTGTGAGTAGGCCCAACCAAACTCCTAAAGATGGAGGCAGATTGGCTCAGAGGATGGTCCTGTATAATGGCCCCCCTTCCACTTTAATGACTTTTTTTTAAAAACCTAGATTCCTGAGGTTCCTATCTCCAGATATTCAGATGTGAGTGCATTACCTAGAGTAACCTCAGAAACCAGGAAAGTAAAAAAGGGCCATTGCTGGGGGGTTGGCAACAGGGATGTTCTCCAGTTCTGTCAGTATTGCTTCAAAAGACATAATTTCATCTTTTTTAGAAATTGGGTTTTGTTTTATCAAAACCAAGTCTTATTATGGCAGCCAAACTGGTCTAGAAGTCATGATGATCCTGCCTTAGTCTCCAAAGGAGCAGCTGAGAAGAGAGAGAGAGAGAGAGAGAGAGAGAGAGAGAGAGAGAGAGAGAGAGAGAGAGAGAGAGAGAGTGTGTTGCTGGGGATTGAATCCATGGCCTTTTTCATGATAGGTAGGTAGGCATACAACTATAGAGCCACATATGGACCTGTTTTAAGACTCCCTTCCCCAGGGTATCATTATGTAACCCTGGCTGCCTTGGAAATCTCTGTGTAGGCCAGGCTGGCCACAAACTCAGAGGTCTGCCTTTCTTTGTCTCCCAAGTACCAGGATATGTCACCCAGTTCTTAGGATTTGTTTTTAATTTTTATTACATTAAACTTTTTTTTTTTTTTTTTTTTTTTTGTAGCCAGGTGGTAGTGGTGCACTCCTTTGATTCCAGCACTCGAGAGGCAGCGGCAGGTGGATCTCTGTGAGTTTGAAGGCAGTCTGGTCTACAAGAGCTAGTTCCAGGACAGCCTCCAAAACCACAGAGAAACCCTATCTTGAAAAACAAAAACAAACAAACAAAAAACTCACTGAGCACTGCTTCAACAAAATAAGGAAATAATCACAAAATAGGAAGATTATCTTTCAAGTGGCCCATTTCAGAGGAAGAGGAAGACAGTCCCAGGATAGTAGTGCTTGGGCAGAGGCTCCAGGAAGATATATTCACTGCTCATGTTCCTGATGAGTTCTAACATGTCTCAAGATTTATGTAAACAGGAAAGTGAGTTATGAGATGGCCCTAGCTTTTGGTTTGCTGAGGTTTCCTTGTGATGGATTTTGGGGTGGGGAATCTTCATTAAGCAGTGAAGGTGAGGAGAGGGATATTTTTCCTAGATAATCACTGAGTGACTTGTGGGAGATGCAGAGATTGCATAGGTGTCTCCTGTCCCACACCATTTTTGTTTTGCTTTTCAAGACAGGGTTTCTTTGTGTAGCCTTGGCTGTCCTAGAACTTTCTCTGTAGACCAGGCTGGCCTTGAACTAACAGAGACCTGCCTGCCTCTGCCTCCCACGTGTTGGTATTAAAAGGATCCACCACCACTGCCTGGGTCCCCAGCATTTTTTTTTTGTTTTTTTTTTTTGTTTTTTTTTTTGTTTTTCGAGACAGGGTTTCTCTGTGGCTTTGGAGGCTGTCCTGGAACTCGCTTGGTAGTCCAGGCTGGTCTCGAACTTACAGAGATCCGCCTGTCTCTGCCTCCCGAGTGCTGGGATTAAAGGCGTGCGCCACCAACGCCCGGCTGTCCCCAGCATATTTTTAACAGGTGTTTGTATGTTTATCAATCATTGACTCTTGACCAAACTCTTGAAGTGATGATCTTAACAGAAAATAAACCAAGTAAAAAGGTAATTACTAATTTTGAACATTAGAAATTGTGTTGAGAAGGAAAAACAATAGCAGCATGGAATATCAAGTGAGAAGGGGGCTTGGGAGATGTGTGGTGAGATGTGTTTGTGTGTGCGTATGCACTTGGTAGAGGACCAGTTGGAGATAAATTTTATCTTCCAGAAAGAGCGGCCAGTCCAGAGATAGCAAACCTCCACAGTCAAGTAGGAATGAGAAAAGCCAAAAGAGTGGTGCGTGGAGTTCCAAGTAGTACCTTTGTGGGGCTAGAGATGGGGGAGAAGGGGTGATGAAAAATTGTGAAACTAGCACCACTTGACTCTTCATTGAGCCTCTGCAGATGCAGCTTAAGTACAAAATAAAAAGCAAAAGTTAACAAAACACGACAGTCTTTGTGAGGAGTACTGTGGAATTCTTTGTTAAGCTGTGAACATTCAAGGGGCGGGCTTTTGGAGGACTTAAGGCTGTCCTGGTGTAGTCTTTTAAAGGACACCAGCAGGAGGGTGTGGTTGAGGAATTCTCATGCTAAACAGGAAGGGTTAGGGGTAAAAGAGAAGAGCAGGTGACACCTCAAGTGAACTTGCTTGGTGGCATTTTCCAGAGAGGGATCCCAAGTAGTTTCATCTAGTGGCTAGACAAGGCTGCCACTGTGGTGCCAGGGCTCAGGACTACTCAAGCTTTTGCATGTTTCCTCCTATGTGAAGTGGGATCATTGTAATACCCAGTCCCTTTGCTTGTAAGAAGCAACTGTGCTAATACACTTAACTGCCTTAACTTGGAGCCTGAGCATCTGTTAGTAACTCAAGCCAAGGTTCCAAAGGATAGTGACTCCTTTTTTGTTTTGAGAAAAGAGAAAGGATAACCGTGACAAAAACATCCTACAGGGAAGTAGTGGGAATGATGAAAGACCTCCCTTGTCTCTTTTTGCTTTGCTTCCTCTCCACGTAGATACAGTGCCGCTCTGGATGCAAGTATGAAATGGACAAACTATTAATTGAGAAAAATATCACTTTTCAGTTTTACTTTTATTTTAAGAAGTGTGTGTGTGTGTGTGTGTGTGTGTGTGTGTACTCGCACAAACATGTGGGTACTTGCAGAGGCCAATGGAGTCAGATCCCACTGAAGCTGGAGTTACAGGCAGTTGTGAGCCACTAGCTCTGGGTGCCGGAAATCAAATGAGCTTGGATCCTCTGGAAGAACATGCCCCCAGATTTCACATTTATACAAAGTTGTTCCGTGCTGTAGGGTCCACTAGTAACGGTGCCTGTTTCTATGTCCTGTGTAAAGCAGGACTCTTGTCCCACACAATATCCACTGCAACCCCCTCAGTTATATTTTCTAGCTTTAGCATTTTGGGTTTATTTTTGTTTGTTTGTTTTCTGTTTTTGTTTGTTTGTTTGTTTGGTTGGTTGGTTTTTCGAGACAGGGTTTCTCTGTATTGTTTTGGAGACTGTCCTGGAACTTGCTTTGTAGACCAGGCTGGTCTCGAACTCACAGAGATCCGCCTGCCTCTGCCTCCCGAGTGCTGGGATTAAAGGCGTGTGCCACCACCGCCATGCCCTTGTTTTGTTTCTTGAGGCAGGGTCTCCCTATATCGCCCATGCTGGTCTCAAAGTCCCGGGCTCAACTTCCCAAATGGTGGGGCTGCAGGCATGCAACACTGCATCCTTACTGTCGACCTTTTGGAAGAGTGTTAGAGCCACTCATGATGGGAAATGTTCTTGGGATTTGGTTTGCTGGGGCTTCCTTGTGATTGACTCAGAGTCTGTGTTAGCAGTGAGGTTGAGGAGAGGGCATTGTTTTCTTGTGTAATTACTGAATGACCCGTGGGAGGTGTAGAGAAGCACAGGTGTCTCCTGTTCTCCAGCATGTTTTTAATAGGCGTTTTTGTGTTTATTGATCATCAACGCTCGACCAAACTCCTGAAGTTCAGCCGCAGGTGAGACTCTGGAGGTGGTGTGGAGGCTGCCAGTGAGTGGAAAACAGCATTGAGAAAGAAACATTGATTTTTTTTTTATCAAAGAGACTTTCTTCCATTTGGGACATAATTGTCCTTCCAAGGTTTAAAGTCTGAAAAAGCCAAATTCATGTGTCCATTTGTGCAGTAATTATTATTGAGTGCTTACTGCTTGCAGGGATAAATAGTAAAAATAAATAAGTCAAGTCTCTTATTGGACTTTTTGTTCTCATGGGAGGTAGACAGGAAAACTGTGTAATAAGTCAGTGGTGGGGGGAGCCTGAAACCCAAGGGAGGCAAAGAAGCTTCAGGGATCCTGCTGGGTGGATCTGGCTGGCATTGGAAATCGCCACACCATACCTAGAGAGCGTCACTCATCAGTGCAGTGTTAGGTGGCTGCCACAGAGGCAGCAGGAAAGAGGGGCGAATGACGTGGACTGGGCTCTAGCCTCACACTAGCAGGCAGGGCTCCAAGAGTGCTACCTGTGGGGTTCCAGCAGCTTCTGGGAAAGGAAGGGCGATGTCTCTGGAGTTTCTCAGTGCTGAGGTGGGTGAAAGGCGGGTGAGGGCTGGCTTGGTAAGATTCCTGTCTCCCTGCACCCTGGGTGGCTGGGCTGGATTCTTGACAAGCCTGAGCAGACCAGGGTTCCCTCTCAGGAACCTCCAGGAGCCCCAGGCCTTATGCCCAGAGCTATGTGTCCCTTGCCAGCAGAGTTAGGCTGTTTTCCAGTGTCAGTCACCCTCACCTTTGTTCCAGGATCTCTTCCCAACTTTCACAGAATTCCCTTGACAAGGCACATCTCTCTCCAGTTGAGGTAACTGACAACACAACGGAAACATGAATAGACACTGTTGTCGGTCTAGCACGTCTGTGTGTGAGAAAGTTCCTAAATGTCTTCTGCCCACCAGCTTCTGTGATTCTCATACTAACACTGCCAGGATAATGCTGTTGTTGTCCCCCAGGTTATGTAGGTGAGGGGAATTAAGCAATAGACGGGGTTGGCCACTTGCCCTTGATCACACAGCTAGTGAATGCAGACTCAGGGTTTACACCATGACTACTTGGCCCCTTTTCATCCTTTGCCTTACACTACAGATGTCATGGTATTTTTCCTCGAGGCCTCTGCAAGTTCCAGTGTGGCACCCTTCAGTCTGTTTTAGGCAGTCTCTTGCCTCTTGAAATTTATGTGTCCAGTATCTAACAATAGGTTACTTGGGAGTCAGAAGAGTGAAAAGCAAGTCTTTTTTCCAGAAGGTTGGGAGGATTTTGTGCCTTCTTTCCAGGGTCAAGTCTAGAGAATTGGACTAATGCCTCTGGTTATCCAGATGACATACTTTACTTAATGCTAATAGCAGCTGGGAGGCAGCTTTTGTGATCACCCTCTAACAGGTGAAGAATCTGAGCCTCTAGGAGGCCATTTGCCCAGAGTCATCCAGCAGAGAAGGTGAACCATTTGGCTGTTCTGTTTCCAAACTTGGGTTTCCCCACCATTGCCCAAGAGCTGATGAAGTGGGATGCTTTGTGCTCACTGGAAGTCATGTGCGTGGTGTATTATTACCTGCATATGTCGACTGACTTGGCTTTAGAAGAATTGGGCCACTGTCTTGAAAGAACACCCAGTTTTAGGCTAAGATGGTGTCTTAGCTAGGGTTTCTTTTGCTGTGAAGCGACACCATGACCACATCAATTCTTATAAAGGAAAATACTCAATTGGGGTGGTTCACTTACAGTTGAGAGGTTCAGTCCATTATGATGGCAGGAAGCATGGAAGTGTGCAGTCAGACATGGTGCTGGAGAAGTAGCCGAGAGTCCTACATCTTTCAGGCAACAGGAAGTGTTCTGAAAGTCACACTGAGGGAAGCTTGAGCAAAGGAGACCTCAAAGCTCACCCCCACATTGACAAACTTCCTCCAATAAGGTCACACCGAACACAGGGTATTAAAGAGTTCACTAGACAAATGATAAGTGGGTGTTTTATTGGGGAACAACTTACACAGATAACCCCCTGTTTCTGCTCCAGAAGATGCTGTCTCTGCCTGAGAGTACCCACCTGCCGCCCACTCCCCTACCTTCTAGTCACATCTGCACCTGAAGCCACGCCCAAAGGGGTGTGGCCACTAACACAAATTCACTGGCAAGGCAAGATACTACTACATCACACCTCCTTCAACGAGACCACACCTCCTAATAGTGCCACTGGCTGTGAGTTTATGGGGATCAATTATACCACCACAGACAGCCTTTGTCCCAGTCTTGCTTCTGCTGTGTCTCCAGCATCACTCTGAATGAGCTTTGAGTCTCTGCCACTCTCCTGTCTTATTCACAGAAGTGCAGTAAAACCACCTGCATCCTCAGACCCAGTCTGAAAGTGCAGCCTGCTGGTTCTTAGCTGGGTGCTGAGTGGTAGTCCCTAGAAGAGCATACCTGAATCCCACATGAGAAGACATGCATGTCTCTTCAGAAACATCCAGCTGATTTTGGAACACGCAGGTCACCATCTTTCCCTCCCCTGGTGATCTTTGTTGAGGCACCAGCTGTGCCATATATTATTGGCAATAGCGGGAAGGACTTACCCATAGACAGGTGGTGCTAGACCAGGGCATTCAAATACAGTCTGCAAAGAAAACTCATAGAATTTCTTTGGGTTTTCAGTTTTCACTGGGTTTCTCTGTGTAACAGCCCTGGATGTCCTGGAACTCACTGTGTAGACCAGACTGGCCTACATAGAGATCTGCCTCATAAAGATCCGCCTGTCTCTGCCTCAAGAGTGCTGGGATTAAAAGCGTGTGCCCTTGCACCTGGCTCCGGGTTTCTTACTGATTAAAACTGTTGCAACAAAGAGAGGATTTCCACATGTTCGACTCCAGCCTGAAATATATAATGATGTCCAGGCTAGCCTGGGCAACAAAGTGAGACTATGTCAATAAAACATACAGACACACAAATAGACGTAACACTGTCCTTGTTATGTCCTTGGTATGATGAAACACCGTGCCCAAAAGCAAGCTAGGGAGGAAAGGGTTAATTTGGCTTGCACTTCTACAGCATTGCTCATCACCAAAGGAAGTCAGAACAGGAACTCAAACGGTAGGAACCTGGAGGCAGGAGCTGATACAGAGACCATGAAGGGGTGCTATTTAATGGCTTGTTCCCCAGAACCACCAGCCCAGGGATGATCCCACTTGGGCCCTTCCCCATCAGTCACTAATTAAGAAAATGCCCTACAGCCAGATCTTATGGAGGTGTTTTGTTAATTGACATTCCCTTCTTTCAGATAACTCTAGCTTGTGTCAAGTTGACATAAAACTATCCAACACAATCGATGCCTTGTCAACTTGACACATACATATTACTGTTAAGCTATAACTGTTCCTTTCTTATTTATCTCCAAGATCACACACTAGTAAAACCACATCATGCAATATTTTACAAACTCAAAAATTCCAAAGGACATTTTGGAATGTCTGGAGACAGAGGATGGGGACACTAGCATCCAAGCTGAGACTGGGCTGCTGCTGCAGTTGATATGTCGAAGTACATTGCACCATAGAGCCATCCAAGCCAAAGCATTGATGGTGCCATCTGAGAAACCTGGATTGACTGTCCAGCGCTTTATTTATTTATTTATTTATTTAGTGTGTGTGTGTGTGCATGCATGTACAACACAATATATGTATAGAGGTCAGAGAGCAACTTGCAAGAGTTGGTTTTCTCTACCTACCATGTGGATCCCAGGGTATAAACTCAAGTCATCAGGCTTCCATCATGTGCCTTTACCACCTGAACCATCCCACAAGCACCCCATCCAGTACTTACGAAGTGTTTCTAAGCAGCACACATTTTTCTAAGTGCTTCTCAGGCAATTCACTCAGTTCCTCTTCCAGTATTGTGACCCAACTGTTGCTATCTTCATTTGGATATGGGGCCGTCAGTGCACACAGAGCTTAAGTAACTGGACTAGATTCCCAACTTGGAGCCACAATCCCACTCAGAGTGAGTGAGGAGCAGGCAGAGGCAGGCCTTGAGCCCAGACAGTCTGGCTCCAGAATGCACACTGAGTCTCTGAGCTGTGCTGTGCTACCCCTCCTTAAAGGAGCCAGTGGGCTTCAAGCCACATTCCAGCTTTGAGCCCAGAAAGCCACATGCTTAGACATTTGCGTGTAAGAAGTGAGAAACTTGGGTCACTGTGCCTGGGACATGGAGGTGGGGGGTGGTGGTGGCTACAGTTAATTTCATAAGGGGCCAGTGAGCCCTCAGCAAAAAAGCCTTGTCCTGTGAGGAATGTGACTCATCTCATGAACTTAATGGTCTTACTTTCTAGTTAGACTATGCTTTGTCATTGTAGATATAAAGACAACTGTGGTGTACCCTGCCACAGAGAAACACCTACAGAAATACATGCGTCAGGACCTCCGTCTGATCCGAGAAACTGGAGATGACTACAGGAACATCACTCTACCTCACCTGGAGTCCCAGAGCCTCAGCATCCAGGTGACTAGCTGCCAAGACTCATAAATGGTTGTTCCTATAGCTGACTTCTCTTCTTGCAGACACCTGTTGGGGTCATCCCAGAGATAGTACACAAAAAGCCTAGGGCAGTATGTGTGACTGTGCGACTACAATGAGGAACATGGACAGCATCTGTGGGGTAAAGCCTTCTGGTACGGGCTGGTTGCTGTTTTGTCCAGGATGGTCAGGGCAGGCTGTGTGGTCTTGGGCTCTTTATGAGGAACTGGGTATGCCACTGATATTCTCTGAGAAATCCATCCCGCTGGGGAAATTTTACATGCTCTGCAGTAGCCCTGTACAGTATGACTGTGTCCTTACTAAAGATCTGTGGGTGGGTAAAAGCCTTCTGTTGGGTTAGGTGACCTCTTATCCCTGGTCTTAGAGCAAAAACTTCCTTGTCCCTCCCTCCCCATGCATTCATTCCATAGCAGACTGTCTGTGTCAGCCCCACTGTGTGTTTGGTATAGACCTGTGTATACAGGGTGACAGAGTGCTCTCGCTAAGCCAGAGACAGGATGCTTAGCTCAGAGATCCTGGCAGTTCTTTGGGTTTAGGCCCAGTGCCAACCAGGGCCTGTGCCTGGAATTGGCCCCGTGTGGATACTCACAGTTAAATATGATGGATGTATATTGATGAGTCACTTCCTTGCCCACTCACTGACATTCACTGGTTTCTTCTCATTATCATTCACTGGTGTTCTCTTTGGGCTTTTTTTTTTTTTTTTTTTTACTACTCTTTCCATACTCGGGGTACATGGTAGAGAGGATTCTTATGTGAGAAGCTCACAGCCACTTCTAGAGTTCAGAAGAAGGTGGACACCAGGCTTGAGGGTGATGTTCAATTAGTTGTAACAGAGAGAAATGAGGAGGGGGAGACTCCTAAGGAAAGGAGTTCCCCTAAGAGACCATGTGCTGGCAGTCCTCTTCCCAGTATACAAGACTGGGGAGCCCAGTCATGACCACCCCCAGCAGCAATTGCTCACAGCTCCTTTGATTCGAGATCTTTTATTTTCTCCTCTTTTTAAAAAATTGAGACAAGGTGTCCTAGTTTCACTTCGGTTGCTGTGATTAAAATATCCCGACAAAAAGCAACCTGTGGTGGGGGGCTATTTTAGCTCCCAATTCCAGATTATAGTTCACCACCGTGGGGAAATCACAGTGTCAGGGTCCAAGACAGCTGTCACATCACACCGGAGTTGAGAGCAGAGAGAATGAGTGCATGCGTGCTTACTGCATGCGTGCTTACTGCTCAGCTCGCCTTCTCCGCCTTTGCACAGTCCAGGGCTCCAAACCAGGGAGTGTGGCTACCCACACTCAGCCTGAGTCTTCCCACATCAGTTCAGTCAGTCCAGATGATTCCCTGCAGCGATGCAGTGGTTCTCAACCTTCCTAATGCTGCAGCCCTTTAACACAGTTCCCATGTGTGGTGACTCCAACCACAAAATCATTTCATCGCTACTTCATGAATCATAATGTAAACATCTGGTATGCAGGATATCTGATGTGTGACCCCTGTGAAAGGGTCATCACACACCTTAGGGGTCACGACCCACAGGTTGAGAACCACTGCCCTACAAGCAAGTCCACAACTTGATCTAAGCAAGCCCTCATTGAGACTTTCTCTTCCTGGGTGATTTTTGGTTGTACCAAGTTGACAATTAAAACTAACAATCATGCCTTTAATCCAACCCAGCACTTAGCAGAGGCAGATGGATCTCTGTGAGTTCAAGGTCAGCCTGGTCTACAGAGTGAGTTCCAGGACAGCCATGGCTACACAGGGAAACCCTGTCTCACGGAAAAACAAACAAACAAACAAAAAAGAACAACAAAACCTAACCATCACAGGGGGTGTCATGTAGCCCACACCATGTAGCAGAAGATGACCTTGAATTCAGATCTTCCTGCCTCTGCTGCCCCACCCCAAATGCTAGGACCACAGCTGTATATGGCCACACTCAGTTTATGTGGTGCTGGGCATTACTAGACAAGCACTCTACCAGCTGAGCTACATCCCCAGCCCCTTTCCTTTTAAAAACACGCTGGCGTTTGTTCTGTCTTCTGGGTGGAAAGGAAGTGTCTCTACATTCCTAGATAACTGAAGCATGTGCTGTGTGGGACTGCTTGTATGTATCTGGGACTCAAGAGAAGAGGTCCTCATCTAGCTGATGTGAGTCATGTAACTACCTTGCTGTGCACCATTACCCAGTTCCACTTACAAACAAAAGTAATTCAGCAGAACTCCTTTCTTCCAAATCTTGATAGACACAAGCTTCTAGAGTAACTGGCAGCAGTCTTTGTTTTTTGTTTTTTTGTTTGGTTTTTTTTTTTTTTTTTTTTTTTGGTTTTTCCAGACAGGGTTTCTCTGTGGCTTTGGAGGCTGTCCTGGAACTCACTTTGTAGACCAGGCTGGCCTCGAACTCACAGAGATCCGCCTGCCTCTGCCTCCCAAGTGCTGGGATTAAAGGTGTGCGCCACCAACGCCCGGCATCAGCAGTCTTTGTATTATTGAGTATCTGCTGTGCTCTAAGCCCTATGCAGGGCTTTAGGGAGATTCCCAACTGACAAGCTCTTGCTAATGTCCAAAGTCTGTCAGGGAAGCTGGACGTGGAGATAGACAGTAGCGATAATGACACAGGTGGGCTACGTGAGCATAGTGGGGATGCAGTGAGGGGGGGCCAGTGTAGACATGGGGTCACATAGATGGAATCCCTCCTTTGAGTTTTAGGGGACATGTAGAAGTTGAGAAGATGGACAAGACGGAGGGAAGAACAGGCCCAGAGGCTTGGTATTGGTGTGACTAGGCACAGGTTTACACAGGGCTCGGTGGGGACGGCCCTGAGTGGCCTGGAGGAGGTCTGTGGACTGTGTCCAGGAGATCAAAAGTTCACAAGCACTGGAGGACACTCTTTAAAATGCAACAGGAGATTCTGTTTTTTATCCACTGTCTGGCCCTTCAAGGACTAAACCTGGGGCATGTGCATTTTATTTCTTAATGACTTTTTTTACATTGTTTTATTATGTATGTGTGTACACATGCATGTGTGCACCACGGTGTACAGATGGAAGTCAGAGGACAACTGGGTTCTGGGGGTGAGACTCAGGTCATCAAGCTTGGCAATAAGTGCCTTTATCTGTAAGTCATCTTGACAGTTCCCATGTACATTAAAAAAAAAATCCATGCTCTTTTTTGGCAATGGATGGGTGTCTGGTGTATGTGCACTTACGTATACAGATGCTCACATCTGTGTGGGTACACACGTGTGTAGATGCAGGTGCACATGTCTGCTGCTTGTGGAGGCCAGAGGCAGATGTTGGCTATCTGCCTCCATCATTCTCCACTTTCTTACTTAACTGAGAGAGTGCCGATTCAGCTGGCGTAGCCAGCTCGCTTGCCCTTGGGATTCCCCATCTCTGCCTCCCGAGCACCGAGATAGATCACCAGCAGCTTTGTAGATGGATGCTAGGAATCTGAGCTCTGGTTGGCCTTTTTGCTTATGTGGCAGGTGCTTTATCTCCTGAGCCATTTTTCCAGCCCTGAATATCTGTGATGTTTCTAAAGATGTAGACAGTGTGATCAAATCTAACAAGTACAAATGGAGCATGACTAGAAGCCAGCACAGATTCAAAGCAGGGAAAGACAAGGAGCCACTCAGGAGGAAGCCCCAACCGGGTTACAAGGCTCAGAATGGTGCTGCAGAGAGGAAGGACTGTGGAGTGACCCTGGGTCCCACTAGAGTGAAGAGTGGACAGTGGGGCATTCATTAACAACGGCAGGATGTTGACTGTGGGGAGGAGAGGGGGCTATGTGGAAGACAGCATGTTCAGTTTGGGATTTATTAAGCATATGTTGGGTGCAGGAACTATTGTGGGCGTTTTACATGCATTATCTCAATCTTCATATGGATCTTTTGGAGGCAAGACAGAAAATCGGGCTCTCTGGTTCCACTGTCTGGGTCCTTAGCAAGTTACTGTCTGGTGCCTCGGATTTGAAGTACTTATAACTTTCTAGTAAAAGTTCAATAACAGATACAAAATGGCAGTGGTATGTCCTGACCTGAAGCCTTCAAGATCATCTGGCTAAAAATGTCCGTTTGCAAGTCATCGCATTCAGCTTCTGTATCCACTGGTGTTTGGATTCTCATTCTTCTGGCCAAAATCAGTGGGGCATTTTCCTTAACCCCCTCCACCCCCACCCCCCCAGCCCAGCCCAGGTTTCCTTGTCTGGAAATTGTGATTCACAGCTCCTCCCAGTTAGGTTTGTGAGAGCTAAGAGGCATCCCATTTATCATGTGCCCACAGCTGTTGCCAGCACAGAAAAGGGTTCTGAGTGGAGCTGCCATTACCACACACAGATAGGGCAGAGGGACGGGGAAGAAGTATGCTGTGTGAACACCTGGATGGCATAGACAGGAGGGCAGGCGTGGCCAGAGGAGAGGAGAGTGAAGAATGAGGGAGAATGGAAAGGGACCAGATGTTCCCTGGGAGGTCCAGGGAGGAAAGGACTTGAATTTGCCAGTGTCACACTGTAGCTCCATGGACTGGCATTCAGGGGCAGGCCTCCCATTTCCTGACTGTGTAATTTGTGTGAGTTTTGTGTGAATTTGGTTCCCTTCTTTCCCCTGCCTTTCTTCTCTGGGCTGCTGGCCATGAGACTTCCTGTGGATGCAGGTTCCTGCCCATGGCCTGGCCTTTCCCAGGAGGCAGGATGTGCTGTGCCCAGGTTCCTAGGCTTGGAATTATACGGGCTTGCCTGAACTTCCTCATACCTGCTTCTTCCTCACCCGCAAACCAGGGATGATGACAGCAGGCTGCTGTGGCCACTCAGCCTCCAACTACCCCCTTTCTCGTTTCTCCTCCATTAACCTGTCCCACTGTCACCTCTGCAGGCAGACTCTGGGACAGTGACTTTATGTGCATGTCCTAGTGAAAGTCTTCCCCATAAGCCTCATTCACAGATCGTATGAGAGAGACTGTTTTGGATTAGAGGATTCAGTTGCTTGCCCACGGTAAAAACAAGTCAGGGTGAAGCTGAGGAGGTGCTGTCAGGCTCCAGAGCTCACTCATGCTTTGTGTCAGAGTGTGTTGCTCTCCAGTGGGAGGTGTGTGCCCTCTGGGCAAGGGACAGTCCTAGAGGCAAGCTGTGAGGTGCAGCAAGCGTTTCCCTGGTAGAAGTCGGGGCCTCCCTCCTTCCCGTTTCTGGGAGGCTTCAGTCAGCTTTACTGGCTCTCTTTCTTCCTGCAGCACACCCCCAAAGATGGCTCTGGTGGCAGAGGAGATGCTTCTGGAAGTATCTTGGCCCTAGCACGTGTGTGGCTCAGCCACAGGTACTTTGTGAAGAAGCCATCTCCAAGTTGAAAGGCTCTAGCAGGCCTGGGCATGGTAAACTGACTTTACCCTCTCCCTTGTAAACCATAGATTGCATCCTTAAAGCTAGATTAAAGGCACACACCTTTAATCCCAGCACTCGGGAGGCAGAGACAGGCGAATCTCTGTGAGTTTGACACCAGCCTGGTCTACAAGAACTAGTTCCAGGACAGCCTCCAAAGCTACACAGAAAAACTAATAATAATAAAAAAAAAAAAACTAACTACCAAGATCTGTTCCCTTATTTGGATACTTTCTCTTGCCCAACTCATTCCTAAGGCTGAACACCAAGATCCCGCTATCAAAGTATTGAAGTCTAGCAATCAAAAGCTCCCTTTTTGACTATCCAACTTAACATGCCCAGTAAAAACATACCACCACACCCTGGCCCATTCTAACACAGATCTCCCCTTTTTTCCTCTTAAGAATCACAGACACCTGCAAGGTCATTTGCTGCTGTTTTCTGCCTGAGTTAGAAATCAACCACTTTTTTTCCCCACTTGATAAAGAATCTCTCTGTAAAAATAGACATTTAGCTATGGTTTGTGCCTAATCCAGGGTCTGGGAGGGAACATGCCATTGTGTGCAAGCTGGTCCCTTTACAAGTGTTCTCCAGACAGCTTCTGGGAAATGTCTCATCCTGGCTTGTTTTAGGGAGGCCCTTTGACTCATTGGTCTGTCCTGCAAATCTAGTTGTGGGGTTTTCGAGCCCTCTGAACTGAAGTGTCTCCTTGAATAACTGTTGGGACCCCAGAAGCCAAGGCCCCCATTCCAACTGGGTACTGAATATATGGGTATAGACCCCAGGACAGCCCCCTGCTTTTGGCCTTTGGGGACACTGCCTAGGCCAGCACTTCTTAGAGTGGGAAGAGGATTTTCAGGGCCTTACCTCCTCTATTCGTGAACCTGGAAGTCCTTCTGACTTAGAGGAGGAAGGGGTAGTGGTATGGCCCCAGCTCTCACTTTACCCTATTTGCTAGCAGCTATTTCTTTGGGATGTGAGGCACTCCTGGGTGCAAATGGCTCTCACAGCTGGGGAATAGAGAACCAGAGGCTCCTGGGCTCTTGAGTGCTGTGAGCTCAGGAGCCACTCTGCCTAACCTCCTTGAAGTCTGGTTTCCTTACAAAGCTCCCCTCCACCCCTCAGATGTCACTGTACAGCAGTGTCCTCCAAAGACTGTCAGCTGCTAATCAGAAGTTTGTAAGAGGGCTGGAAATTCTAGGAGAGTATCATTGAGCCTGAGCAGCCTCTTGTTTTGCTTTGACTTGTGGGGCCTGTCACCAAGACCTGCTGACACGTAGCATTTCCAGCATCTCCGGGTGACAGTTCTCACTCACTCATTAGCCTGTAAAACCAAAGACTTTACTACACTCTGCCTGGCTGCCATTACAGAAAGAAACTTCTGTGTTCTTGGCCTCTTGAACAGTTCATGGATATATAGTATCTAGCCTGCCTCGGTGGGCACTGGACAGGTTAGTGATGACAGTAATAACCAGGGTTCAGCTATGGTAGAAGTGGAGAGTCTTCCAAAACCAATGATTCTGGGTTTGTAGCCTTTTATAGCAGGACCATTGTTCTTGGAAGGCCCAGTCTGTTAGAGCGAGTTTGTAAACGCTTTCTTTCTCTCCTTCCAGTGGGTGTATAATATTCTTGACAAGAAGGCTGAAGCTGACCGAATTGTTTTTGAGAACCCGGACCCTTCTGATGGCTTTGTCCTCATCCCAGACCTCAAGTGGAACCAGCAGCAGGTAAAGACCAGTGCTGGAGCGCTCCAGCCTCTGAGCTCCTGCCTCCATGCTGCTGGCCTGCCTTTGGGGGCCCTGCTCCCTTACAGCGCTGATTACTGTTATCTAGTGAAGAGTGTCCTGAGCTCCTTCAACTACTGACAATGTGTAGCTGCCGTAGGCACCAACTTTTGCTTCCATGGATCAGTGTAGGGCCTTTTCTCACTCTGCTGTTAGCATAGGAGGATGTTTGCCTCCATGGCTATAGGCTATGTGTCCCCGCCGGGCAGCCTTGCACCTGGAATTCTGTGCTAAAAGTTAGTCATGGGAAGTAGGAGTGGACAGGAAGAAGTGCCTCATGAGACTCTTGAAGACTGGAGTGCTTGCTACTACAGGGCGATTACAGCCCAGGGATCACAGAGGGACTTAAAGATAGACTTATACACTTACGTTAGAGAAGCCCCGAATGCTCTTGAGCCCAGGGCACAGAGAGCAGAAATCATCAGCCCTCTGGCCCAGGGCTGTCAGGCATCTTTTCAGCCTACATGCACAGTAGCCCATTTTCTATCCTCTTAAAGACAGGAAAGGCTTTGGACACTGTGCTGGGCCCAGCCACGTGGCTGGAACTCCTCGCTGCAGGAACTGCACAAGTGCCACATTGCATGGTGCCCAGCTCCTCCACTCATGACAGCAGTGAACTTCATTGCTCCTTTAGAACTTGACAACCTCCCCAGCAGTAAGAGAGACCGTGCCTGAGCTCCTGATTCGTGTTCTGCTCTGAGGGTCAAAGGAAGAATCAAGGAGATGGAGAACTCCAGCTTTGAGGATCCCCTGGCACCCTTGAGTCTTGCTTGCCACCTTTCTTCCCCTCTCCCTTTCTGCTGAGAATAAACCTAAGGTACAGACATGCTAGGCAAGAGCTCTAGCTATGAGCTGTGTCTCTAGCCTTAGAAGCATATTTGTTGTCTCCAAACTGGTGTCCCTGGTTATATTCATTTGTTCTTCCTTTTATCCATTCAACAAATACGTAGCAAGTGTCTAATGTTGCTAGAGATTATGCCTTCCTAGGTCATGCTCCCCCTACCCCTTGCTTTGTTTTGTTTACACAGAGTCTTGTTCTCTAGCTCACCTCAAATTTGTGATCCACAGGCTTCCTGAGGTGTGTGCCATCACAGTTTCACTAAGTTTCATTAAGAGATTTCCTATATGCCAGGCCATGGTGGCACATGCCTTTAATTCCAGCACTTGGGAGGCAGAGGCCGGTGGATCTACACAGTAGGTTCCAGGACATACCAGGGCTACACAGAGAAACCCTGGGGGGGGGGGGAAGGAGAGAAAGAGAGAGAGAGAGAGGGGGGGGGGGGAGAGAGCTTAAACTATTTGACCTAAAGTTCTCGGACCAGGAGTCCTTCCTTAGAATCCTTAGGAGTTAAGATAAGGCTAACATTCCTGCCATTCCCAGACTTGTCCCTGGTCAGAAAACTTATTTTTATCTTTTTTTTTCCCTATTCTTTTTTTTTTTTTTTAAGTTTTCAAGACAGGGTTTCTCTGTGGCTTTGAAGGCTGTCCTGGAACTAGCTCTTGTAGACCAGGCTGGTCTCGAACTCACAGAGATCCACCTGCCTCTGCCTCCCGAGTACTGGGATTGAGGGCATGCACCACCACCGCCCAGCCTATTCTGTTTTATGAAAAGTCTCCCTGGAGTGGCCAATGAGCCGCCTTCAGGAGTGCCAGTCTCAAGCCTCACCTGTCCTTGTCTAGCTTTTCTCAGCTCATTCCTCTGTGCCAGGAGGATCTTTGGCTGCCTTCAGGAAACCTGTCATGGTGACTAATGTCAAAGAACGGTTCCTTCTCCTTCTCTCACCCAGCCTGTGAGCTGACACACAGCACCAGCCTCCATGCCTCATTCCATGCCAGTGGAGCAGTTAGTATTAGTGTGGTGTTTGGGATTTGTTCGCTGATACCATTTAAAACAGATGCTTTATTATTTTGAATGTCCCGTGACAGAACACTTGTGTTTCCTGAATTCCCCTTGTACTGCTCACTAATGTGAATGTACATTACCTGGGCAGAAGACATGGAGGGAGAATCCAGACGGGACTTGTTTTAAGGCCTGATGGGCACAGCTGGGACAGCAGCTTTGGGGCAGAGCCCAGATTCTTGGAACTCTCGTGGGAAGAATGGCTGCCATGAAGAGAATGACATACTTGGACACCAGGCATTATGTGGATGCTCTCATTCCCAGTTCTTAAGTTAGGGCACTTGGGGATTTGACTGGGTGACTCATGGTCTCCAAATTATCTGCTTGAGGAATCTAGCAGGTCAGACCTCAGGACAAGGGCTGCTGGATTCTTTCTGGACTTCACTCCGCAGCCTGACACATGACTGTGATAATCAAGCAAGGCCAAGGTTTGGGGAGCAGGGAGGGTGTGGGAAGGGTTTCCGGGCAGGAGAAAGAGTTCATTTGCTCTCTGGCACAGTATCTTGTTGACACTGGTTCTTTGCTCTGCTGTGACCTCCAGGTTTTCAGCCAGGCACAGTTTACAGGAAGGACTGCAGGAAGGGCCCTCTGTGAACTGTCGAGATAGGAAAAGAGAAATAGCTGACAGTTACGGTGACGCTTGCTGCTGACAGACCCCTGGACTGTTTTCCTCCGTGTGTCCCCCACGCCCCGGCGTACACCTCTTTGACTCCACATGCATCGGCTGCCACACTCTCTGAGCCTTCACTGTCACAGTTCTCTCTAGTCCATTCCCCTGGCTTCTCTAGCAGGACTTTCGGGATCGCCCAGCTAGCTGGGGACTCTCGTATTGTGTGTTGGTCACTTTATGTCATGGGGAAGAAGCTCAGTAGTAGAGATTGTGATAGGCATGCAGAAGACCCTGGGTTCTGTTCTCAGTACCACAGAAAGAGAAAAGCTGCCATGCTTTTCTCAGTAGGAATGACAGGGATTAAGTTGTAAATTCCTCAGGACAAAGGCTTGTGCTTGACTCGCTCAGAACTTGCCCACCTCTCCCTGTCAGTTCTGTAGAGTATAAAGACATTCCCAGATGATGAATTTTGTTTTTTTAAGAGGTGAGCGTTTGTTTGTTTTTGTTTTGTTTGTTTTTGTTTTTGTTTCTTTTCTTTCCTGATTTCTCCTACTTTTCAAGAAAGGGTCTTGACTAGCCTTGAACCCTCAGTCCTTCTGCTTAAGTGCTGGGATTGTAGGCATGTACACCACACCTGGATCCTTAAGATGTTTCCACAGAAAGAATACACAGAAATCCTGTTCTTCGTCTCGTCTTGTCATCCAGGACAGACGGACACCTGTAGTACCTGCTCATTGACCCTGCTGTGGGGTCTCCTGGATGGGCCTTTTGGATAGGAGTTCCCTGGCTGGTAACCTCCCTGCTGAACCTGGCATTGTTTCTCCTTTGGTGTCTGCCCAGCTTGATGACCTGTACTTGATCGCCATCTGCCATCGCCGGGGTATCCGATCCCTTCGGGACCTCACTCCAGAGCACCTGCCGCTACTAAGGAACATTCTACGGGAAGGACAAGTGAGTTGCTTCATGATGCAGAAGCCGAGGCTTCTAGGAGATTCCAGTGTGTCCCCTGGGTTTTTTACTTACTCTTCTCAAAGTCTGTCTATATTTCAAATGTGAACACTACTAGAACTCACTAGATTGGTTCACAGGCGGTCCTGCCTGATGCTCCGGCTCTGCTTTCATCTGTCTTTCCATGCCCCCAGACCTGTCCTCCCCTGCCTTTATCTGCAGGTCCCATGTAGGATGCTCCTCTTCACCATAGGTTGGGTCCCTCCCATCCCAGAATCACCTGTCTTGTTCATGACAGTGTGCCAGACGGGTTCCTTAGATATTGGTCACATGACTTGTATAGATGCACATACCTTCTCACCTAGGCTGAAGGCAGGCTGAATTCTGCAGCACCTAATGTTCTGGAGGTACTTTCTCTCTGGGACATTGGAAGGAGCCATGGAGCAGGAGAGGGCAAGGGAAGAATGTCTAGAGGCTTGGGTTTGTGGTCCTGGCCTGATGTTTGGGTCCTGCCTATCTCAGAGCCCTTGAACAGGTCATTTTCTTTACCTCTGAGGTCTCTGGACCTCAGGATCTGTTGGGATCCCTTTTGAAACCACCACTGTACAAGCTGAGCCTCAGCCTTTTTTTCTGAAATATGTAAAGACATCTGTCTGTCATGGCCAACAGCCACAAGGGTGCCTAGCCAGGAGACACTCTGCACCTTTCAGGACAGTACTCGGGTGCTTACTAGAAACTGTGTCCTAACTGTCTTCTCCCCTTGGTGCCCTTCTCTGGCTGTCTTTTCCTTTTTGGGGCCACTAGTTTTTCTCAGGAAGTAGTCTTTGGATATGACCAGTGGCACAGCGTAGTGTTCTCTCAGGGAGGAACTGAGTCTCACTTCTCTGCCCTGGCAGTTTGGGTAGCTTTGCCTGCCCATCAGCTCTGCTTATCCCAGGAAGCACCCCCCCCCCACACACACTGATTCTCTACTGGTAGCACCAAAGGCAGAGTATGATTTGGGCCCACAGAGGCCCACGTTTTGTTTTGTTTTGTCTCTTCTCTGGGGGAGCTGTGGGGTTGGTAGAACTCTTTCTGTCTCTGAGTAAGGTAGAGGTGTGAAAGGGAACCAGGGCCAACTTAAGTGCTTTCTTCTTTTGTAAGGAGCCCTTCCTGCCCTTCCTGAAATCCTCCCTGCATCCTTTCCCTTTTGCCAAGTTCTAGCACAGCCCATCTCCACACAGCCTCATCCCAAGAGGGTGCTTCCTCCTGCCTACTTCAAGACTGAAAGGTGGTGCTACAGGTCTCCAGTCCTAGGACCCTGGGCTGGCGCTAGGAACTGGGACTTCCTGGACTACCAAAGAAAGAAGCCCATGTTTTCTGGGGCTTGGAGTGACTGACAGAGATATTTCCATTGGGGAAATTTCTCAGCTCGGCTGTGTCACCACGTTTTTTAATTTCTTAGAGAGAAGACCAGGACCAAAGGCGGGGCAGAGAGCAGGTGGGGTTGGGGGCGTTGTAAGCCATCCCAGGCCAACTGTAGCAAGGATGTAAGGGGTTCAGCTGGGGTGGTCGGAGGATGGGCTGCTGGCTCCTTGGCAGCATGATGACCCTTTGCCACTGTCTTTCCTCACCAGGAAGCCATCCTGAAGCGCTACCAGGTGACAGGAGACCGCCTGCGCGTGTACCTACACTACCTGCCCTCTTACTATCACCTGCACGTGCACTTTACTGCCCTGGGCTTCGAGGCCCCCGGCTCAGGTGTGGAGCGGGCACACCTGCTGGCTGAAGTGATTGAGAACCTGGAGTGTGACCCCAAGCACTACCAACGGCGCACTCTTACTTTCGCACTTAGGACCGATGACCCGCTGCTCCAGCTCCTGCAAGGAGGCCCAGCAAACCAGAGTTGCTGAGAGTGCCTGAAGAGAGGGAACTTGTGGGCTGGGCTTGGGTAGTGTGGGCTAGGTTTTTATCTCTGAGGGATTTTCCTACAATATATTTTATAGTTTCTTGACCTTTTAGCAAAGGTCAAGTGTAAGATGTATTTTGTACTGTTCTATTCCTCACACGAGAATAAAGTACTTTCTTATTGGTGAGGACTGATGGTCTAGCCTGGTGGAAGGGAGACGGGTGGTAGGGAAGGTGAGTGGGCAGAGCTGGTGGGGACATCTTCGGAATGGTGTAAGTTTTTCAGGGTGTTACCACAATTAATGAGTCACAGCCTCTTGGAAGGTTCGGGACTCCTCCCCCTCCCCCAAGCTTTTTTTGTTGTTGTTGTTGACTCCTGAGTCTAAACTGTTTGCTGTGCTCTCCTTCCTGTCCTGTCCTGCTGTCAGGTGCCTCTCTCAGAGACTCTCCGTTTGGGCACATTCACTCCCACCCCTAAAACCAAATTCAAAGCCTTTCCGGAAACAGTCTGTGGAGGCTTTAGATGCCACTTCCTTCTTCCCTCCCAGCAGTGAGTTTACACCCTGTATGTGCGTCAAGGGTGTTGACAAATTTGGCGAGGGGGCTGGGGATTGATATCTGGAATGAGGAGTGTTTTCTTGGGGATCAGATGATGCAAACCCCAAAGACCTGCCTTTGCTTCTGCTATTTGGTCAGCAAGTCCCCGGCCTTGAGTTTGTTATCTAGGCCGGAAGACAAAACAAACTCATACGGGGCAGCCAGAAAGTTCAGTACACTGTCAGGGCCAAATGATCTGGTTACAGTGCAGGGGCCGGGGGCCAGGGTGTGACAGAGCTTTGCTTCACAGAACCTTGTACCAGAGACTGATGACCAGTCATGGACGTGTCAGAACCCAACTCAACCCCGTTGAGCAGAACAAGGCCACAGCAAGCACCATGAGGTCACTCTCCAGCACAGAGGACAATTGTTTCCTACTGCCAGAGCAGAGCCAGTGTTTACTGTTGGGTAGGGGAAAGCTAAAGATACTGTGCCCTGTTCTGGAAGCTCTCTTCTGAGATGCAGGATGTTGGACTCTGAAGTGACTAGGATGAAAGCGTGAGGAAAAGGGGTGGGTGGCTGTGACTCTGTATCCCCTGGCCTGAGAACCAGGAAGCATGATTGAGTGCACAACTACTGTGTTTGCAAGTGAGGAACTCAGTGGTGGCCCTGATCCTGTCACTTGCTCCAGACCCACACCGCCTGTGGTGGAGAGCCCTTGGACTTTGGTGCTCCTGAGAGATTGCCTATAAAAAGCAGAAGATCAGAGTAGGTAGTCAGAGAACCAGAGGCCACTCTCTAGGCTCCAGCAAGTCCAGGGGAGGCGTGACAGAGCTACCGGTGTCCTAAACCAGCCTTCTCTGCAGTTGTTCAATGCTCCAGGTTGAGGCATGTCTGTGTCTAACCACCCACGTGGACTTGTAGTTATTTTGATGGTCAGCAAAGCAGGTGTGTCTTACAGAGTGTAGGCCAGATCGTTTCATGGTTGCCACACAGACTAGTGGTTTCCTGAGCAGAAAGCCAGTACTCCCCTGGACAGGGCTGTGTGCCAGTGCTGAGGGTTTGTGGAGAGGAGACTGACTGACACCTCTGCTTACAGCTTGCAGCTTGCAGGGCTGCCTCCTCCGTCTCACTTGCTCCTTTCTCAGGCACCAGAAAGGTGACCTCTTCCTTGAAAGCAAATGGCACTGATGCCCCGGAGTCTCAGGGGAATGTGACATGGTGGGTGGGAGATGCATTGCAGAGATGCCACATGAGGCCTCCCTCCAG
Source organism: Mesocricetus auratus (assembly GCF_017639785.1). Lineage (NCBI taxonomy): Eukaryota > Metazoa > Chordata > Mammalia > Rodentia > Cricetidae > Mesocricetus > Mesocricetus auratus. The sequence goes on along the minus strand of NW_024429203.1, from coordinate 14,713,937 downwards.
ATCACACAACCCCTCTACCACAACACATGCTCATTGCCCCCCGCCCCATACCAACTGTGCTGTCTGTGGGTTCAGGCTCCCACACAGGCTGACTTTCGTGTTACATGCAATAATATCACTGCATTTGGCTTGTATAGGGCGGGGTGGTGGTTAGATATACAACCTACAGGGAGGGAGCAGCCTGCTCATTCATGTAGACAAGCTAGAGGGGTCATGGAAAGGCCAGGTATACCTCCCGAGGGCATAGACCTGTGCTCTGGATGACTATCTGGCTCCCCATGCCTGTTCTCCTGTTAACCAATCCTGTCTTCCTTTTGGCTTATTCTGCAAGGAGGTACGTGACTGTCTAGAATAGTGACATAAATTTTGTTTACCTGATCTCAGAGAGGTCTCTTCCAGGCCTCACTAAGTTTTCTTATACTTGGAAGTATAAGAAGAATATAGTTTACTTATACTTTATTTAAAAAATAATAATTTATTTAACGTGCACTGGTGTAAAGGTGTCAGATTCCCTGGAATTGGAATTAACAGTTGTGAGCTGCCATGTGGGTGCTGAGAATTGAACCCAGGTCCTCTGGAAGAACAGCCAGTGCTCTTAACCGCCGAGCCATCTCTCCAGCCAAGTTTTCTTATACTGATCCAGTCTCTGCCTGAGGTCTGGCAAGGGCCTTTTCAGAGTCAGCCAGTTCTCGGCACTATCCAACCAAGATGTTGGCAACTCTCCCCCAGGCCCCAGCACCCCACCCTCATCTCCGAACCCCAACGCCTCACTCCACTGAGGCTTCTGCCAGGCACCCTGGCTGGTGGTGTTGAGATCCTAACAATACCCTTTATGTCTTTATGGGGTGACCTTTACTGACAGACTCTCCTACGTGACTTGTCTGGGTAGCTTCACATACTTGGCCTCTTTCCAATTCTGTTGTATCTGTTGGTTTTTGTTGCCTTTCCTGTTGGACTGAGAGGACCTTGAAGGTAAGAGCATCTTACTATTCTGGCTTGCCAACACCTGGGATCCTGTCTTGATTGGGCAAAACAGTTTAAAGCAAATCAACATGGTGACAGTTTACATTTGTATAGCAAATCATTTCATGGAGCTCTCATCCTCTCCGTATATTGTTACAGGGTGTATGTCAGCCCCCAGGAAGTTGAAACTTCTGCCCAAGGGGCTGTAGAAAGACATTTATTCAGTTTGGTAAACACAGGGAATGGAGCTGAGCCTCAGTTCCCAGACCAGGGCAATGTGGAGTGACAACCATCCCTCTGCCTCAGACTTTCCTCCTACTGTTACTTGAGAGCTCAATGGGCTGTCTCCTGGGACAGAGCTTCCTGAGCAGGGTACATTATGCTTAATCCTCCCTGACCAACTGCAAATGCCAACTCTGCCCTTGCAGTGAGCTTCATGCTGGGCCAGTGGCCGATGTTGTCCTTGCTGGATAAATCACAGACACCTCCGAGAGTGGCTTTTAGCCTCCAATGCTTGGCTGCTTTCTTCCTGGCTTGGTGAGAGGTAAGAAGCAAGGGACACGTGGCTGCCGCTGTTCCTTGGCTTCTCTGTGCACTCTAAACCTCCTCCTGGAGCAAGGTTGTCAGCACAGAGGCAGGGGAAAAAATGCATCCAAGCTCTGTTTGGCATGTCTCTGTTGAATAAAAGAGCTCTAAAATGAGAAACAAATCAAGAAACAATCAGACACAAAGTGATAGTGGAAAACATTTCTCTTGTGATAGTTCCTTACCCAGAGCATTTGAATAGTCTTTACCTAGGTGTCCTTGGAAGTTTGATTACAGAACATACCCCTGAGGCCCAAACTCTGGATGTTTAAGTATCTCAGGTGTAATATTGTCGATGCAAATCCTCCTGTAAACTGTGCTGCCTCTGGGTTACTTACAATGTGCAATGTAAGCACTTGTTACTCTACTTTGGTTAGAGAGTATCAAGAAAAAAGCCTGCGCTTACATAGTTTTGTATATGCTTTTACACTTCTATTTACTGTGTATGAGTGTTTTTCCTGCATGTATTTCTGTGTACCATGTGTGTGCTGTGCCCATGGAGGCCAGAAAGGACATCAGATCCCCTGGAACTGTACTTACATATGGATGTGAACCACCATGTGACTGTCAGGAATTGAACTTGAGTCCTCTGAAAGAACAGCCAGTGTTCTTAACTGCTGAGCCATCTTTCTGGCTCCATGTGTTTTATTATTTTGCTATTATTATTATTATTATTGTTTGTTTTTTTTGTTTTGTTTTTTGAGACAGGATTTCTCTGTGTAGCCTTGGCTATCCTGGAACTTGCTCTGTAGGCCAGGCTGGCCTCAGAATCAGATATCTGCCTGCCTCTGCCTCCCAAGTGCTGGGATTACGGGCATGTGCCACCACTGCCTGCCACCCATATTTTTTTAAACAGCCCAAAAGATTGAACTCATGGCTTCATGTATACTAGGAAACTATTCTTCCATTGAGGTACATCCCAACGTTTTTCCTCAAAAGAAAGTTGGCGGGAAGAGGGCAGAATCTTGAACTTATTGATAACTTACTTGTCTTTGCCTCCCTGGTGCTGGGGTTACAAAGGCATCACCGTATTTCACATTTCCACATGGGTTCTCTGGACTGTCTCTCTAACCCTAATGGGCAATGCTCTGTTCTTCTAGGCTTTGGGAAGCAAAGCAGTCTGCGGGCTCCAGCATGTACTCTGCACTACAGTGCAGTCGTGTATACTCTAGAGCAATTTACGTACTACTCGTAAAATAGGGTGACAGCCACGCCTACTCCATAGGGTTTATGAGGATGGAGTAAAGGGATTGCTGAGGGGCTGGAGAGAGAACTCTGGTGAAGAGCACTGGCTGCCTTTCTGGAGCACCTGGATTGGATTCCCAGCACTAGCACAGCAGCTCATACCACCTGTAACTCCGGTTCCAGGGGTCCCACACTCTTCTGGCCTCCACAGACACTTACATGGTACACAGACATATGTGGAGGGAAAACATCTATACTCATAATTGTTTTTAAAAATATTTTAAGCATAGTAAAATTTTAGTTAATTTTTCTGCCATGAAAGTGATCCAGAAGGAAAGATTTTGGGGACTAGATACCTGCCGTGGCCTCTGTATGTTAATACTCTGGCACCTCAGAGGACAGTATTAGAGGAGGGCCCTTGGGAGGTGATTAGGTCATAACAACAGCATCCTCAATGGTATTAGTGTTGTATTACCATGCTCGGCTGTTTGTCTATAAACCGGGTTGGCCTATATCTTAGTTAGGGTTTCTATTGTTGTGAAGAAACACCATGATCATGGCAAGTCTTGTGAAGGAAAGCATTTAATTGAGGTGGTGACTTACTTGAGAGGTTCAGTCCATTATCATCATGGAGGGGAGTGCGGAGGCAGGCAGGCAGACGTGGTGCTGGAGAAGGAGCTGAGAGTCCTACATCTTGCAGGCATCAGGAAGTCAACCGAGATACTCAGAGGTATCTTGAGCATATATGAGACCTCAAAACCCACCTCCACAGTGACACACTTCCTCCAACAAGACCAGACCTACTCCAACAAGGTCACACCTCCTAAGAGTGCCACTCCCTATAAGATTATGGGGGTCAGTTTTGTAGATTTAAATTACTAAGGTCTAGTACTCATGGTGATCCTCCTGCCTCAGCCCTCTGAGTACTGGGATCACAGCCATGTGCCAGTACACCCAGCTAAGATTTTAAGGGAAAAAGTCACAAATTGTGGTTAATTGACTGTCCCTAAAGATGGGCAGGGGCTACATGCAATGACTTCTTGGTATTTCTTCCAACCTAAAGATTCCCAGGATGCATTTTAGCCTCGGCCTCCTGGCAGGTTTCTGACACTACAACAGAGATGTCCCCTGCTATTGAGATCCCTGAGAACAGATCAGCTCCATGGTCCAGTCATACAAATCTGATAAAAATAGCTGAAATACCATCCCGGGTTTGCTATTTTTAAAAGCGTCTGAGATGCTGAATTGGGTTTATTCCTTCCTCAAGCACTATCTTGCTGTCCCCTCCTCCTGGTAGGCAGGATGTGAACGTGGCACATGTGAGGGACCGGAGCCAGGAGTCTGGTAGGCACATTTGTCAGGCGGCTGGCTACCCAGGAGAAGCCTCGGGGACAGAGCTTCCCAGGCCCAGATGCACCTGCCTCTTCCCACATCCTTCTTCCTCTGTCTCCTCCCTCTGTTTGAGGTTCCCTGGTTGCCCAGCAGTCAGGTGTTCACCACATCTTCCATAGGAGAACAGGAAAGGTAGAGAGGAATCGAAGACGAGGCAATGTTGCTCACTAGCTCAGTGGGACGCCCTGCAGTACAGCTGAGAACAGTCTCTCCAGGCCAGTTTGTTACCGCTCCCCCCCCCGCTTCTTGGCAAGCGGCCTGAGGTGTCCTGTCAAGGGTGCAGTGGGATTGTGGAGGACCTAGAACACAGGGACTGGGATGAAAGGGTACCAGTGTACTAGAATTGCTCCCCTCCCTTCCACAGAAGACAGGGGCTTCTAGATTGCTGGCTCAATTTCTGTCTGTACTGTTAAGAAACTGGACGGGAAGCCTGGCATGGCGGCATTCCTGTAATCTTAGTTCTCAGAAGGCTAAGGCAGGAGGATTACAAGTTTGGGGGCAGCCAGGACTACTTAGTGAGACTATCTTAAAATGGGAGGAGGAGGAGGAGGAAGAACAGTGAAGGGAAATCCATAAACACACGGTGACCTAAAGCCGCTGATCAGGACTGGGATAGGCTGGGAAGTTGTGACGTGAATGCATTTTACAACTTAAAAAGGTATTCTTCTTTGGGGTTAGGGAGAAACCCAGTGCCAGGGAAACTCCCAGGAATCTACAAGGATGACCCCAGCTAAGACACCTAGCAGTAGTAGAGAGAGAGTGCCTGAACTGGCCACCTACTGTAATCAGATTAGTGAAATCCCTAATTGTCATCAGAGAGCCTTTATCCAGTAAATGATGGAAGCAGATGCAGAGATCCACAGCCAAGCACTGGGCTGAGCTCTGGGAGTCCTGCTGAAGAAAGGGAGGAGGGACTGTATGAGCCAGGGGCTGGGGGTGGGGTGGGGAAGGTGGGGTCAAGGTCATGATGGGGGAGCTCACAGAGACAGCTGACCTGAGCTCATGGGAGCACATGGATTCTGGACCAACAGTTAGGGAGCCTTCATGGGACAGACTCTAGACTCTCTGTATATGCATGACAGTTGTGTAGCTTAGTCTGTTTGTAAGGCTCCCAGCGGTGAGATCAGGACCTGTCCCTGGTGCATAGCTGGCTTTTGGGAATCTGTTCCCCATGCTGGATCACCTCAGCCTTGATGCAGGGGGAGAAGCACGATCCTACCTCAGCATCATGTGCCATGCTTTGTTCAAGCCCATAGGAAGCCTGCCCCTTTCTGAATGGAGAAGGAGGAATGGATGGGGAATAGCTAGATGGGAGTCAGGGGAAGGAACGAAAGGAGGGGAGGGGTGGGGGAACTGTGGTCGGTATGTAAAACAAATGAAAAACAGTTAATCAAATAAAATACAATTTTAAAATGTATCTTTATTAAAAATACTTTTTCAACAACAATAAAAAGGTATTCTTCTGCATGTTTAGTAAGAGCATAAGAAGTTACACATATCATATTGTGATTGCAGGACAAGTTCACTTCCATTGCCTCATTCAGTACTGGCAATAGCTCTTTGAATAAGCTCAGTTATTTCAACTGATTTTTTTCCCTAGTAAGAAAGGAAAGGTATTTAGTGGTAGAGGCAGGGTTGGAACTCAGGTCTCCAGGAGCAAAAAACTGATTCTTAAGCTCAATTTTAATGGCTGAAGGTTTTTTTTTCCATGGTCCTTAGCAAGAATTGTGAACCTGTCTTTGAGTTTACTTTGGTGAAGGCTTAGCCAGGTTTGGAGGCTGGGCTGTTTCTTCAATCAGCTTGCCAGACACATCTAGGCAAGTGTCTTGCAGACACTTAAGGCCGTTGTTGTTTCTCTTGAGGCAGATTTTCTTTTATAAAGTAGGAATCTTCCTTCTTCTTTTTGATTTGTCCAACAAACAGACATAGTCATTGTGTTCTCTATTACCAGCTTAGTTCCAGACCAGGACATGATATGTAATAAATATTTGTTGAATGAATATATGACTGACAGGCCAAAGGCACTGTGCAAATAAAGCCAGGCTTTGGTGAAATGCCAAACAACTTCTGCCTATGCAAAGTATAATTTAGGTGGAAACCTTCATCAACGGAAGAAGCTGGAGGCTGACTCTTCATTTTGTTCTTACAGGGCAGAACTTGTGAATTGGAGGTTCCCATCAGGGGAGTCCTCCAGCTTCCCCCGAAGATGACTAAACTGCCACTTCACTGGAACCCTGGGCGCTTACTGTCGGTTATTCATATCTTGCGCTTAGTCACATCCTGTGCTTCCTGGTTCTTGAAGGGAGTCCACCGTAAGCCCTCTCTCTGCAGTTGGATAGTAAGCTTCCTGAGGACAGGGATTGGATCTGACACTTTCCTTGGTGTCCCAGGCTGTTCATGCTATTAACTCGGTAAAACTGCTGACTCCTAAAAAGGTCAGTCCTGCAGGGATGTTTCTGCACTCTTCTTCAGTCCAGGCAATTCTAGAGCCCAAGGAACCAGGGTTAAAGGCTTGATGGGGTTTCCCCTGGAGACAGGATGCCTGGCGCCTTCAGCAAGAACGGAAACTGAGAAGTTATCCCAGGCTAAGGGAGGGTGCAGAGGGGGCAGTTTGGGGCGCCCGGGCCAGCCTGGGACAGAGGAAAGGCCCCCGAATCGGTGTAGGTCACTTGACTGCCACGAGGGCATGGGAGTATATATTGGAAAGAAAGATGAACTCCCACTCCTGCACTTCAGTTGCCATAGAGAGAAAAGGACACTTTTCACCGCCCGGGGACAGCAAAGAAACCTTTCTTGGTCCTTATTGTTCCCAGGAGAGTGTGGTATCACTACGTTGGGTATAATCATCTTGGCGCCAGTCATAAGCAGCCCTTGCCTTGGGCCTGGCCTTACCCGATCCGGCCTCCTGCAACCCCGGCACCCCGGCACCCCGGCACCCCGGGCGCCTCTCTCCGGACCTCGGAGGCCTCCTTGCCAACCCCAGTCTTCTGGCGGCCTCGCGCCCCCCGCCCCTCTCGCCTGCGCGCGCCCTCCCTCCCCGGCGCCCACCCTCCGTCCTTAGCTCCCTCCTTCCTCCGCGCCCTCCCTCCCCCAGCACACCCTCCCTCCTCCGCACCCTCCCTCTAGCGCCTCGTTCTCGGCAGTCGGCTTCCCGGCCGTGTGCGCAAGCGTGTCCGGCCCCTTCCCCGCCCCCCCGCCCGAGCCCTGGCCCCCGCCTCCCCTTCAGGCGGACTTGCCCGCTCCCAGGCCGGCCCCGTTCCCCGGACAGGGACCGGGCCGAGCGGAGCCGCTGCGCCAGTGCTGCCCCGCCAGCCCGGGCGCCTAGCGGATCGGAGCTGCGCGCGGATCTACCTCGCCCCGCCCCGCTCCACCCGCGAGGGTGAGTACGCGGCAGCCGGGCTCTGGGGCCCCGCGGCGGAGGGCGGGGAACGCCGGGGCTGCCGGGGCTGCCGGGGTTCCAGTCTCGCGCCACGGCTCGGGGAGGTGGTCGGGCCCGGCACGTGGACGCCACGATGCACGGGGTCGATGTGGGGCGGCCTCAGCCCTGGGGAACTGGGTCCCTTTTTCCTTGACTCGATTTTCGCGGGAAGCCTGATTCGTCTCGCTCTCTTGGAGTGAGCAAACGGGACAATCCTCCGGAAAGTTTCTAACCCCCACCCCTGTCGCTTCTGCGCCCAGGCTGAATAGGTGTCCACCACCCCTAGCATCCTCTGAAGTCCAGGACATGTGGGCTGGCTTTGCTAGAGGTGACAAGCTCTGCAGGGTCTGCCTTGTGCTGGAGTTGCAAGGTCTCTGAGCAGAGCCCGAAGGTGGGCTTGCCAACTGCAGGCTGCCTGTGTCCAAGGAGTCAGCCGAGATATGAGGTGGCCTTTGGGTCTAGGCAGTTGTGCTTCCAAGTCTGGGTGGTGAGCATTGGGAAGGAATAGGACTGAATAGTTTGAGCTAGACCTGGGGGCAGAACCCTTGCCATGTCTGTTCTGGGTGCCTCTTTGAGATCCTTGCTGGCTGGGACCTCTGGACAGCCCCGAGATGCTAACGTTGCCATTCCCAGTCGAGGGGTAGACTTTTCTGGTCTATAAGCCCTGGTCTACTGTGGTCTTCGTTCTGCAGGCTGGATCCCTAGGGCCAGGCTTAGAAGGCTTCTACTGCCTGCAGGCTCGGGGTGTAGGCAGTGCCACAGTGTAGGTTGTCTGTCACAGGGGCATGAACCTATACCACAGTGCAGGAGTAGTTCTACAGACCCTCCCTGGCCCCTCCAGGTCTCTACCCAGGAGGTTTTAAATGAACCAATATGTGTATTTGCTATTGAAACTACATCTATAACCTTATTTCCCAAGCAGTCCTAGAGTGCTACCTTGGAGGTGCCAGTTACTTAGAGTCTGGGAAAGAACTAGACACATTTTGCTCTGTGGGAAGTTGGTTGCAAATGCTTTCTGAGAAAGCTGAGGCCACCCACCTTTCTCAAACTTATTCTACCTCTGCCCTTACTCCGAGCATCCCTCACATGGCCTGTCCCGTTGCATAGGGGGAGCATAGAGGGTGCATAGAGAACATCTTTGGCTTCTTAGTGAAACCTGCACTCCCCAAAGGTGAGCTAGGAGTTGGGGCCAGCCCCCAAAGACTTCAAGGTGACAGTGGAGATAAAGAGAGGGATGTAGACAGAAGTCCTAAAAGTGGATTGGGAACTGGGGGCGTGGCAGAGCACTTGCTTACAATTCCAGTACTGGGGAGGGGAGGGGGAGGCAAGAGATGCAGCTGGTCAAGTGCTTGACTGTCTAACCCTGTTAAGTTTGATCCCCTGCACTGTCTAAACTTATCATGGTGGTACATGCCAGCACTCAGGAGATGGGATCCCAGTACTTGGGTGGTAGATCAGTTCAAGGTCTTCTTCTGCTCATATGGAGTTTGAGGCCAACCGAGTCTACATGAGACCCTGTCTCAATAACCCCCTTCTGGGGCTGGAGAGATGGTTCAGTAGTTAAGAGCACAGACACAGTTCTCAAACACCCATATAATGGCTAATTCCAGTTTCAGGGGATCCAACACCCTCTTCTGGCTTCTACAGACACCAGGCATGTATGTGGTACACGTAAATACACACAGGCAAAACACTCATATACTTTTCAGAGTTGCCTGCATAGCCTTTAGACTGGAAGGGCATCTTTAGCTTGGGAATGGGTTGCTGCTCAAAGCGAAGAAGCCCCCATTTCACTAGGAGTGGAGGCGCAGGGCGAGGAAGTCCCTGGTGCCTTCTAGGCTATTGTCCCTTCCTTCTCTTGCTCCCTTCCCTGAAGCAGTGACTCACCCACAGAGTGCCTTGGCCCCTCTACCCTGCCAGCTGTTTTATTCTCATAGGATTTCATTTTCCGGGTAGAAGTAAGAATCTGCCCATTTCTGGAACTGTTAAAATTCCTGGGAAGAACCTCCTTACTTCCCTGGGTAGGGAGAAACAGGGGTCAGTCCCACTTCTTAGCACCACCTAGAGTTACTCCACTCGGTTGGCACCTGCCCTTGCTCTGCAGGCCACTCCAGGCCTCTGTTCTCTCCCGAGTGCCTCCCCTAAGGTTGCCCAATGAAGCAGAGTACTGCGCCTATCATAGTGGTCCAAGGTTTGTACCGTGCATGGGAGGGAGGACAGTGCTCTGCTTCAGATGATCAGAAGCGATTGCAAGCCGTAAGGCTCAGGGAGCACGGGACCCTAGGAAGGCTGAACCTACAGACTTTGGTCAAGGCAAGAGCTGCAGCCACCAGGAGATAGACATTGGCCATCAGCGTGCAGGGCACGTGGGGTTCACTCTACCTGCTCCTTCCCCAGTGGTGAGTACCATAGCACCATTTCAGCCTCTTCCCTGCAGCGAGCTGGTGCTGGGTGACATAGCTCCCACTTCACTTTCCTCTGTCCCTCAGGATCCTCCTTCCTAAAGATCCCTGACTTTGACCCACGTTTTTAAGTTTCCACGAGGAAATGGCTAGGATGTGGCTGTAGTCATTAGCCCAAACTCCCTTCGTCAACCTTTCCCAGAGAAGCTTGAACACATCTTTGTGAGTGTTCGGAGCCCCCTCTATGAGGAGGAGAGTGTCGTTCCCCCACAACAGCCCCACACCGTCTACACTCCTGAGTTGTGCCTGACTGACGCAGGTGGAGGTTGTGGTCGCATGAGGCCTCAAGGACTACTCAAGTCTCAGCCAGAGTCCACTCTGAAGTTCACCCAAGGGGTATGCTGGCCTGTGGCTTTCAGGGTATGTGTGCCCACAAGCTCGGCTCTCCCCACGTGACCCCCCAAAGCTTCTGTGCAGAGGCTGATGTGATTGTCTAGATTCTGAGCCCTTGGGATCTGCTCCAGGCCAGCCAGGGAGGAGGGGGCTAAGACTGAGGTGATACACAGTCAGTGTGGGGAAGCCCGAGAGCGGTTGGAACTGGAGGATAGTCCTTTCTTCCTGCCTGCAACTCTGCTCAGGCCTGCTCTGGAGTCAAGGGCTCTAGGATCTTGCTTTCCTCCTTAAAGGGAAGCAGCTTGAAGAGTCCAGTGACCCGTTTTGCAAGTGCTGGGCCAAAGCTTTGGATCCAAATCTTCCAGGTGTGAATTGTCCAACTGCTGTCCTGATGCCACCTGTATCCATTTTCTACCCCGTGCCCTCCCTCATGGAAACATAGTGTTATAACGTAAAGGGACTTCACCTGGCGGTGGGGCGGTGGCGCACCCGTCTAATCCCAGCACTCGGGAGGCAGAGGCAGGCAGATCTCTGTGAGTTCGAGGCCAACTTGGTCTGCAGAGCGAGTTCCAAGACAGGCTCCAAAGCTACACAGAGAAGCACTGTCTCAAAGCAATAACAACAAAGGGTGTGTGTGGATTAGAGCCAGACATGGTGGTTCATCCTTGTAATCCTAGTATTTTTGAGGTGGAGGCAGGAGGTCTAGGATTTCAAAGCAAGGTGGGAGGCCAGCCTGGATTACAGCAGGTTTTGACTCAATAAATAGTTAGGGCTAGCAAGATACTTTCTTTGACTTAAGCATGGGGGCCTGGGTGAGTCCCCAAGACCTGTGGGAGGCCAGACTAGGTAGTGCACCTCAGTAATCCTGTTATTCTTATAGGGAGATAGGAGATAGAGACAGGATCTCTGGAATCTGTAGGGTCACCTAGCTGTGGCATGTGCCATTGTAAACAGCAAAGAGACCTTGTCTCAAACTACGTGAGAGGCTGAGCTTGTCCTTTGACCTCTGCGTCTACGCTGTGTTGCGAGTGCATGTGCACATGCTCATGGACACAAATTCACACTATTTAATGGGAAACGGAAAACTGAGTGGAGGGAAAGCAGCCCAGTCCGTTTGTGTCACCTCCTGTAAGCCTCTTTGTGAATGAAACAGGCTGGAGAAGATGGAAATTACTCTCCCAAGGTCACACCACTCATAAACTGTGGAGTTGGGACTGGCTTGTTTCCAGTGCCTGCCCTTTTCAGCCCTGTTTTCTCCACTTCCTATCTGGAACTTGTCTTAACCAATCCCATCAGGGATGGGAAAAGAAAGATGTCAAGGTCACGGTGGTTTACTATCAAAAGGGAAAGACGAACCCAGGCTTCTCTTTGCTGCCCGAACTTGTGTCTAGCCCAGAGTTAGGCTTCTTGTCCCTTTCAGTGGGACAGTCCAGGACTCTATAACTCTCTCCCTCCCTCCTCCCCTGCTGGCCCCTCCCAGCCAACCCTGCGCCTTGCCTCTCCGCTTTCCCGCCGGTAATTGCTTCCATCTGCCCCGCCTGCCTCCTCCTATTCCTTGGAATTGTGGTCGCCGCCCGCCCACATGGCTGAAAGTCCTCTTCAGGCAGCCGTCAGGACACGTGGGAAAGGGGAGGGGCTCTGCTGGTGTCTGAGCCTGGGAACCCGCCCAGGTCACTGTCTGGTTTAGAAAGGATTACCTTTGCTGTCCAGTGCTCTGTGATGCCTGGTTCTGGTCTCAGGGTCAGAGGGTCTCCCCAAAGACCCCATCTTGTCCCCTTGAGATCGCGGGTCTGGCCCAGGAGGAGGGATGCTGGGCATGTCCTGGTGTTGGGTTCTTTGGGATTATTGGTGGCGTAGCCTGGAGGGCCCTGAAGCTCTGGGAATGGGAAAATACAGCTACAGTTACTTTGGTCCCAAGTGATTGTCACAGAACCAGGGAGAGGACATGCATATTTTTCCCTTGCTGTAAAGTAAAATGCACACCCATGAAGTGCACATTCCCTTTCTTTGATTCCCTTGTCCAAGACTGCACCAGCTGGGTAGGGAGAGAAGCCAGCTAGGGACCGTCAGGTGGCCACATGCAAAGTTTTAGAAGCATGCTGTTTGATGGCCACAGAAGGTTATTGAGACATACCAGTGACCTTGACAGAAACAAGGGCAGTACAGAGGAGAGGAAGTCCAAGGACAGGGAGGTGAGCTCATGGTCTGGAATGGATCTGAATACCTTTAAGGCATTTTCCTCCTCGAGGGTTAGGACTTCAAGCTCTAGGAACTTGTCTGCTTTCTCACTGCTACATTCTTGTTTGTTTGTGGAGACAGGGTCTCACGGTGTAGCCTTAGCTGTCTTAGAACTCACTAATAGCCGGGCGTTGGTGGCGCACGCCTTTAATCCCAGCACTCGGGAGGCAGAGGCAGGCAGATCTCTGTGAGTTCGAGGCCAGCCTGGTCTACAGAGCGAGTTCCAGGACAGCCTCCAAAGCCACAGAGCCACAGAGAAACCCTGTCTCGAAAAACCAAAAAAAAAAAAAAAAAAAAAAAAAAAAAAAAGAACTCACTAATATAGACCAGGCTGGGCTTGAACTCATAGATCTGCCTGCCTGTGTCTCTAGAGTGCTGGAATTAAATGCATGAGCCACCACCCTTGATTTTCACTGGCACATACTTGCTATCTGGAAGGATGGCTAGTAAATACTTGTTTAGTACACATTTGAGGAGTTAATGGAAGAATGTAGTTCAGGCTTTCCAGCGTGTCTTTGTGCTGCCCAGCCCCATCTTGTGTTAGGATAGGGGTGTGAGGGTCCTGTATTCAGACGCAGGCAGGCAGGAGTCCCCCTGGAGAACATGTCCCATTCTCTACTCCAAGACCTTCTAGTCACTCCCTTTTAGTAACTTTCAGATCCCTGCACAGACTAGTCATAACCTCACTTCCTCTTCCTGTGTCAACTTCTTGTTATTTACCCAAGAAGGGCACCTTGGGGGCTGAGCGCTTAGTTGGGTGGTGTCTGTAGAGTAAGGGGCTTATTCTCATCTCTGCATACTGGGGCTCCAGTTAAACTCTCCTAATACTGGGACAGAGGGTTTCTTAGTTTAAAGAAAAAAGTTTTGTTTTTTATTTCTCCCAAATTCCTATTCATCTCTACCAAGAGTGTTCTCCTTCTGCTCCTGGTTCATGCCATATGGATTTGTCACCTCTCAGCCTTTGCACCCAAAGTCTTGCTATATGACTTGGTCACCATAATGATAATTCTGAATTGCCCTTATCCTTCATGTCACCTTGAGACAGTGTTCGGTGAAGGCTTCCTGAGTCCCTCTGCCTCTGTACCCATCTCACTCCTGTGAGCTTGAGTTCAGGGGGGAGCCCCTGAGCGTGGCTGAGCTAAAGTCAGGAGTTGTGAAGCCAGGGGATTTGTATCCCTGGAGACAGGCTGTCGGCTCTCCTAGCTTCCCTCTCTTTTCCTACCTTCATTAGCCCTTGTAAGCATTATTTACACCTCCAAGAAATTAACAGTCCTTAATGAGACAGCACATCAGATAGCATTCAGTGCCTGGATGTAGTACTCTACAAAAGCTGGCTTTTATTCCAGGGAGACTGCCTTTGGGCCCTGGAGAAGGGCATTGAGCTGGGTAGGAGCTAGAGCCATTCCTGTGCCCTCTGTCCACCCAAGTGAGCTCAGGCAGATCTTGCTTTTGGTTTGGTTTTCTAAATTAGAAGTCTGTTTGTCTGTTTATTGCAGTGCAGGTCTTAGGATCTGCCTCAGTCGCGGATTGCAATGCACAAGTGAGGTAAGCATTAGCTTGCTGGAAGGTTGGGACTTTGTCATCATCATATCCCCAGCACCAGCACCCAGCTGGTACCCAGTAACTGCTCCATAATATTTCCTTTTGCAAATGATGGAGTGGAGGCACAGGAAGGAGGTGTCTTTTCTTATTGAAGGTCACAAGAGCATGTCCCCTCAAGGCAGGAAGGGAAGGGGCAGGGCCTAGCCTCAGATGTGCCCCTGATTTTCTCATTCCTGAACCACTCCCCTACACACACACACACACACACACACACACACACACACACACACACCTTTCATGTTCAGCCCATCTGCTTGGTAAGCTCCCAGTTGTTAAGGCTAATCTTTCCTGGGGCATGGAGGGCCACTAGGACTTGGTGAACTAAAATGAATGGTCTGGAAATGCCCAGTGGCCTGGACTAGACTGGTCTGGCCATGTCTGTTTGACAGAGCAAGGGCTGAGGGGCTGGGGGAAGAGGGTGTGTTGATGGAGTGTGGGGACTGTCTCACAGAATTGTGGGTTCTTCTCTCCAGATGCATTGCCTCTTCTCTTTCTGGAGCCCCTTTTGGCCGCCTCTATTATCTCTTTCAGCTCCCAAGAGTTCCCAGTCTTCCCTCTGAGGCACCTACTGGAGAGAGCTAGCCAGAGCAGACAGGTTTCTGCCTGACCCCCCTGCCAGTGAGCACATCTTTTTGTGCCTGTGTGTGTGTGCTTGTAAACGTGTGGGTGAGGGTATGCATGGGTTACCTGTGTGTTTATGTCAGTGTATGGGCAGAACCTGGGGTACATTTGTGTTTCTGCCCTCCTTACCTAGGGCCTGCTACTATGTTGCCTGCTCCTGGTCTAGAGTTTGCTTCTTTTGTTGTCTCTGTGACCTTGGCTTTGCACTGAGGCTTTGTTCTCTTAGAGACCAGCTGGTTCCCTGCTGTGGTCCCACACAGTGGTGACTGATCTCAGGCCACCTATTCAGCTGCTCAGGGGCCCTGGGGCCAGTGTTTGTCCCCTGTCTTCCTAAATGGAGGCGTGTAGGGGCTTCCTGCCCGGAGTTTCAGTCCTGCCAAGGCGGAGGGAATGGGGAACAGCTGCCTTGGCTGATTGTGGCTCCGTATGGATTTGGTTTGACAACAAAGCGCCCTCTGTGTGTTCTCAGGCCCCTTATGTAACTAGAGTGGGGGAGGGGAGGTGCAGAAGGAGGTGGGGATGGAGACCAGGAGACACCAGGAAGGGGCTTGGGACAGAAGGAAGCTGGTTTGACCCCTGAGAGGAAGAGTGAAGGGGAAGAGGGTAGGTTTTGACACCACAGTCCATCTCCTGCCTCCAGAGGTGGGTAGGGGAGGACTTTAAGGTCTAGCTCCCCTCCTTTCCAGTTGTCTTTCTCCCCTTGGACCATTCCTGTCAGTCAGTGTCAGCTAAGAAAGAGCTGTGGGACCTGTTTGGCAGTCAGGCCAGGTAGGGTTTAGAACCAGGCCTGAGGAGCTGGTCCTTGATCCCACCCTTTAGCTGAATAGATTCCATATAGCCGGGCAATGGTGGCACACGCCTTTAATCCCAGCACTCCAGAGGCAGAGGCAGGCGGATCTCTATGAGTTCAAAGCCAGCCTGGTCTACAGCATGAGTTCCAAGACAGCCAGTGCTACACAGAGAAACCCTGTCTCAGAAACAAACAAACAACAAACGAATAAATAAAATAAAAAGTGGCTCATTTTCTTCCCTTGTCATTGGGCTTCTGCTCCCTTGTCCTAGACCAGCCATGCTTCCGGAACCCTGGGCTACTTCCTCCTGCAATCATTAGGGGGCATCTCTTCTCTGCGCTGTGCCAGGCTCTCCCTTGCCCTCCAGCTCCTTCGACTCCACTCAGCCTGCTGGTTAACTCCATCTGTGGTCCGTCCCTGCAGCGCCCCATTCTCTCCTCCTCATCACGGTCTCAGCAGCTGTCCAAATCGAAAGGGAAGGAAATACCCCTTCCAGGAGCAGCTGGATTGGTAGGCCTTCAAGGCCAGGTGAGCTGGCCAAAGCTAGGTGTGCCCTGGAGTATGGGACCAAAGCCAAGCCTGGGACCTGATCATTTAATGAACACGTGTCCTCCCCTGCCTTACAGGGGTGCCTATAGCCCTGTGGGGATTCATCCTTCTAGATTACCTCTGGGTTTTTTTTCTGGGTTTCTTTTTTTTTTCTTCTTTCTTTCTTTCTTTCTTTCTTTCTTTCTTTCTTTCTTTCTTTCTTTCTTTCTTTCTTTTTCCTGGTACCTGTTGTTTATTCTCTCTCTTTTAAAAACCTTTTTCTGCATCTGGAAAGTGTTGCAAAGGCCATGCACATTCAACCTGCGGGAAAGCATGGCTCCTAAAAGGGCAGGTACGAGTGCCACTGGTCAAGATGCCAGTTATTCTAAGCATGGGTTTGGGGCCTAGTAGATGGGAGTTTGGACATGTACCTTGACCCATGGTACTGCTGCAGTTCATTTGTGGTCTCTGCCCCAGAGGCATTTGGAAGGACACTTGGGCCTGCTGCTCCAGGGGGAAGTGGATGTGGGTGTAGCCCAGATCTGCTGAAGATCTGGACTCTAGAATCCTCAGTCCCCAGGCATTGGCTGGCTGAAGTCTTAGGCTTTTATTCCCCCTTTCCAGGCCTGGGATCTGGGATGATCCTGTGAAGGCTGAAGCCTCAGACTGTTTGAGCAGGAGGGTGGGGGTGGGGGTGGGGATGGGGAGGAGGAAGCAAATGGGGAGAACCTAGGGGACCTAGGACTTTCTAGGTTTGGTGCTCAGTGAGCTGAGAGGTCATTCCCTCATACAGATTAGGCGCAGATAGAGGGCTGAACAATCCTGGAGGATGGTAAGTGCAGGCTGTGGGTGTCGGGCCAGGAAGAGCAGCCTCTCCCATGTGCAGGGCTGTGGGCTCAGGCTTACCTCCAGCCCTGTGGGGACACTCCCAAGGAGTCCATTAGTGTGGCTGAAATGCCTCTCCAGGACTTGTGCCCGGCATCTTCCTTCTGTTACGTTCCTGCAGCCTCATCTTTGGTAACCCCCTTCCCGATGCTTCTGTGGATGACGGGAGGTGATCTTTCCTCCTGACAACTGGATCTGGAAGGACAGAGGCAGCAGGATCAGGGATTCCCTTTATCCAACTTTCAGAGGTCCCCAGAGAGCAGATGTAACCACTCCCTGCTCCTCGAAGCTCCAGGGACCTTCAGCCAAACAAACAAACAGCCGGAGTCAGAGCTGAAATTGAAGGAACCAGCAGGCAACACACCACCAAGGAATGGCGGACGAGAGTTCACTGGCTGATGGGGCCCAGCGGACCTCAGAAGCTGTATGTGGTGGCAGGGTGGAATGGAGTGGGCAGGGAAGGGGAAGGGACGAGAGCTGTGCTCCTGAGTACTTGTGTATACGAAGGAAGCCAAGGCGATGCTGGCCATGTGTGTGTTTGGTAGCGGCCAGTATGAGAGGTATATGTGAGTTATTGCCATGCAGGGCTAAGTGTGGGTGTTACTGAGGCGAGGCAAGTTTGACTGGGGAAGGGGTCACCCATGCACCTTGGTTCTGTGATGATATGGAGTTGTTGGTGCTCAGACAGTAATTTCTACCCTCTTGACAAGAGGCTAGGTGGGTAAGAGATGACCCTGGGTGGTCTCTGAAAACCTGGTCACAGCCAGCCTGTCGACCCCGAGGGTCTGTTGTTCAAGGACTTCAAAGCCTGGTCTTTTTCAGCAGCACCCAGAACACCAGCCGTCCTTCCCCTGCCCTCGCCATCTGCTTTTACTCTGAGGAAAACAGTGTGTGTGTGTGTGTGTGTGTGTGTCCATATGTGTCTGTATGTATGTCTGTGTTGTGTCTGTATATGTGTCTGTGTGTGTGTCTCTGTCCATGTGTGTCTCTGTTCACGTGTGCGTGTATTGTATCTCTGTGTGTGTGTATATCCATATGTGTCTATATGTATGTCTGTGTTGTGTCTGTATATGTGTCTGTGTGTGTGTCTCTGTCCATGTGTGTCTCTGTTCACATGTGCGTGTGTTGTATCTCTTTCTGTGTGTGTGTGCGCGCGCGCGCGCGTGTGTCCATGTCTAGACAAGCTGATATAGGAGGGGAAGGGCTTGACTTTCCTTCTTCACTCTGTATACCCCCTTAGGAGGCCTTTGCTCACGTACCACACTGCGCTACCCCTCTCCTGCCCAGCCTTCCACACCTCCCTATAGCTTTAACCTGTGTTCTTCCCAGGAATTCGAAAGACTCTCCCTGTGAATATATAGACTTATCTGTTCTTGAATTAGGGTTCGAGAACATTCAAGGCCATGAGTCCACTTATAGCTGATTAGATGTTCTGGCGAGAGGAGGAGGGAATGTAGTCCTACAGAAATGACCAGGATCATGGGAAGGGCTTCTAACAGCAGATGCTGCTCCCAGGGACTTGCAGATAAGAGTTGACAGCCAGCAACAGGTGTGGAGCTCTGGGCAAACCTTTATTCATCTTTGTGGGGATTCTTGGACTGTACGCTTCTCTACCTGTCCCTGTTTGGAGACTTAGGGACGCATAGATGGTTCTCAACTTACAAAGGTTTGATTTAAGGTATATATATATATATATATATATATATATATATATATATATATATATAATGGCATGTGAAGACTTACAAAGATTACAAACAAACCAACTTAATGTGTAAAGGCAATACCCACTGAGAAGCCATATTTAGAGTTTTGAACTTTGCCCCTTACCAGGCCAGTGATATGCAGGATGATGGTCTTGTGATGCTGGCTAAGGGTAGGCACCGGAACCCCTGCTGACCACACAGTCACAGGATGAACATTGTTGCCCTCCTAGTGGCCACACAGTCACAGGATGAACATTGTTGCCATCCCAGTGGTAGATTGCAGTTGTTAAGATAGAATGTTCAGCATATAGATACATTTTAGAGTTGCAGTCTTTTCAACTCAAAAGGCTTTTTTAAAAAAAGGCAGTCCCATTGTAAGTCAGGGTACCTCTGTCTGAGCTAGAGAGGGTCATTCACTGAAGAAGGAGCCTTACTCTGGAAGAGGCTGGGTACTGTCTGCAGAGCTGGTGCCTGTGCCACCTGGGCTACAAGGGTCTATCCAAGGTCTAGTTGGCTGGCTGTGTTAGCTGGAACCAGCCAAAAACCAGGGCACCGACAATCAATTAACTGTCAGAGGTCACGAGAGTGGGGTTACCTCCCTAGTGTTGCGCCCCCCCCAAACCCAGTAGTGCCTGAGAACCAGGCTTGGCTGTCTTCTCGGGCGTGTGTGTGAATATGGTCCTGGGGTTGTGACCTCAGGCATGAGGAAATGGACAGTACTCATCAGTGCCTGAGAAGGAAGGAAGGAAGGAAGGAAGGAAGGAAGGAAGGAAGGAAGGAAGGAACAGGACATGGAGTGGTTTAAAAATTAAAAGACATTGCTCACCTAAGCTGCAGAATTACTCCAAAAGTCTTTTAAAATCTAATCCAGTAGCATCACTTCTTCTCTGATACCCTGCTGTGACTTTATGATGCCTAGACAACCTCATGCTCCTCTAGATCATCAGGTACCCGAGGCATCATTGAGTTGGCTGTCTCTGACCACCAGCGTTTGTGTTGAACTTGTTTCTGTTCTTTACCGAGTTGTTGTATTTTTCTCACTCCAGAACCCTCTGTCCCTATCCCGTGTAGCTCGGGTTAAAACCAGCTTCTGAGAGGGATCATCCTAACAGAGGGCCTGCCCAGTTATTTGCTGCGCCATTGCCTTTGGTCGGTGGCTTCATAATAGCAATCATCCTTACATTAACTTCGTTATTTCTTTATTTGTCATATGTCTATATCTAATCTGCACAGGTAGACCTGTCTTCTTGCTTATAGCTCTTCATGGTACCTAATTCAGTGCCTTGGATATAGGAGGCTGTGGTCTGAGTGGGCTTCTGTTTCTGCCATGTGCCCAGCCTTGCTGCATTTTTCCCCCTAAGACAGGGTTTCCCTGTGTAGCTCTGGCTGTCCTGGAACTTGCTCTGTAGACCAGGCTGGCCTTGAACTCAGAGATCCATCTGCCTCCGCCTCCCGAGTGCTAGGATCCAAGGAGTATATCACCACCGCCTGGCCCTTGTTGTATTCTCAAAACCCAGGGGTACTGCAATGGGACAGGAGTGTTGTTCTAGACCAGCTCTTCTGAGGAGTAGGTAAGGGAGGTGTTGTTCGTGGCTCTCCTACTGCCACATGGACTGCTCTGTAGGGTTCTGGCTAGCAGCCCTGGTCAACAGGTGCAGAAGTCAGTTCCTCAGCGATCACTGATGAAGGTGAAAGCATGAGGAAATGATGTTCCAAGGACAAATAAACTGTTATGCTATCCTTATCAGCTGTTCCCAGGGAGCTTTGGCAAACTCCTGGCCTGCTGTGCTCCCAGGTCTTCATAGAGAGAATGGCTGTCATGCGTAGTGGCGCTCACCTATACAGTTGCTGTTTGCGTTAGAAGTAGCCCCTCCGGTCAAGACCATGATGACAAAACCCACAAAGACAGCTGACCGGATAAGGGGGAGCTCTTGAATCACAGACTGATGGCTGAGAGACCAACAGGGGACTGATCCAGACTCCATGAATGTATTGCCAGGGAGGAGGCCACAGAAATCACTGGGGCCTTGGTTAGTAGATCAGCGTTTACCATGGTGTATGAATGATCTTTGGGAGCCCATTCCAAATAGAGGGATGCTCTCTCAGCCTGAACACATGGGAAAGGGCCTAGGTCCTGCCCTGGATGAAATGACAGACTTTGGAGATCCCCACAAGGAGGGCCTCATCCTCCCTGGGGAATGGTGTGGGGATTAGGTGGGGGGCTGGTGGAGGGACCAGGGAGGAGGGGTGAGAGAGGGAGCTGGGATTGACATGTGAAGCATTCATGTTTCTAATTTTAAATAAAAACATATTGAGGAAAAAAAAAAGAAGTAGCCCCTCCATCTGGACGGAGCCCTGCCCCAGTACATATGGCTTGACAAGCAGAGAGAAGGATGGACATTCCATTATAGAGTGTGTGTGTGTGTGTGTGTGTGTGTGTGTGTGTGTGTGCCCAGTGTGTATCTGTGCTGCTCTCTGCCCTTGGAGTGGGACACCAAGAAGAATAAGAAGAGCAGGTCTCTGAGCAAGGCAGGGGCTGCACTTGTATCCTTTGAACAGAGGTCAGCCTCTCCCACCTCAGCAATAATCCTAGCAGTCATTCTATCAGATCGAGCTGTGTTTTCGCCCTCAGTCACATAGCATAAAACCTATTCCAGAATTCAGGTCCAGGTATGCGAGACTGTCTTTTTCTTTGCAGACGGGTTTCCAGACAGGGATTCTCTGCACAACAGTCCTGGCTGTCCTGAAACTCACTGAGATCTGCCTGCCCCTGCCTCCTGAGTGCTGGGATTAAAGGTGTGCACCACCACCACAACCACCTGGCTAACTCTGTATTCTTGACTATAATATTTTATTTTATCTCTTTCTTCTTCCGGCTGATTTTTTCTTTTTGGTTTTTAGGGACAGGGTTTCTCTGTAGCTTTGGAGCTTGTCCTGGAACTCATTCTATAGACCAGGTTGGCCTCAAACTCACAGAGATCCACCTGCCTCTGCCTCCAGAGTGCTGGGATTAAAGGTGTGTACCACCACTGCCTGGCTTTCCTGCTCAGTTTTTTGTTTTCTTTTTTTTTTAATTTAAAAGCATATTGTACTCACCAGTTTAAAACAGTTAAACAGCCGGGCGTTGGTGGCGCACGCCTTTAATCCCAGCACTCGGGAGGCAGAGGCAGGCGGATCTCTGTGAGTTCGAGGCCAGCCTGGTCTACCGAGCGAGTTCCAGGACAGCCTCCAAAACAATACAGAGAAACCCTGTCTTGAAAAACCAAAAAAATAAAACAGTTAAACAGGCAGAGGGTATATGAAAGCAAAGTGTGGTGGTACACATCTGTAATTGTAGCGCTTGGGAGATGGAGATGGGAGGATCAAGAGTTCAAAGCTATCCTCAGTTACATAGTGAGTTAGAGGCTTGCTTGTGCTATATGAGACCTGCCTTAACCACAGGCAGACAGATAGACACACACACATTCACACACACACTCCACGAACAAGTTTCAGTGGGTTGTACTTGCTCACACCCATAGTTCTGGCACTGCAGAGGCTGGAACAGGAGGGTTTTGAGTTTGGAATCACCCGAGACTCCACAATAAGATCCTACCTCCATTTAAAAAACAAAAAAAAATGTCTCTTCCATTCTAAACTCTTGTTCTGTTGAGCTGCAGCCTTTTAAGGTAGCCACCTTCATTTTTCCCTGCATCCTTCTGATTAAATTATTCTTATGCAGATGTATGTATGCATGCATATAACCCTGTGCTGAAACCGGAGTTACACAGAGCACTTCCATCTGCTTCTTGGAGTTTAATGTTGGACTTTAGGGAATCACTTGTGGCACAACATACAGATTTATATTCTCTTTCAGCTGCGCAGTGTTTGCAGTCTGTCATCATATGCATTGAAACAAGTCTGTGTGGCTAGATATTCACATTGTTTCCGCTTTCTGCTGTGGCAAATACCTATAGTTCCAGCCCCAGGAAGAAGGAAGAAAAGGAATGGTAATACTGAGGAATTTGATGCCAGAGTGGGCAGTATGGTAAGACCTGTCTATAAAAACAATAGTAAAACACACATAGATGCTGGGTGGTGGTGGTGTATACCTTTAAACTCAGCTCTCAGGAGGCAGAGGTAGGCAGATCTCTGTGAGGTTGAGGCCAGCTTAGTTCACAGATTGAATTCCCGGACAGACAAGGCTACACAGAAAAACCCTGTCTCAAAAAACTATCACACATGAATGCGTGCACGCATGCGCGCACGCGCGTGCGTGTGTGTGTGTATGTGTGTGTGTGTGTGTGTGTGTGTGTGTGCTTCACTTAAGGATCTTGATAGACAGGTCTCTGTACAAACACAAGGCTCTCTGCAGAGTAAACTTCTGGCAGTAGACACCTGGGGAACAAGAATGTTGATAGATGTTGCCCAATCTCTACCCACAATGTTGACTTGTTTTCAGTTCCACTTAAGGGGCCCCATTTCTCTAGTACCCCTCCATCACTGTGCACCTCAGACCTCTGTTAGGGTCAGTGAAAAAATGATGCCCCAAGCATACTGGGGTTTGGAGTTTCTTCTCGGGTGCTGGGGCTCTAACTCAGAGTCTTGTGTATGCTAGACAAGGGCTCTACCCAGCCTGGGATTTTTACGTGCAGATGAGTATGTGCCGTTTATATTCTTCACAGTAGCTGTATATTCACACCCTTGTTCTACCTTAATTTTGTTTTGTTTTTCAGAGGTAGGGTCTCATGTAGCCCAGGCTAGCCTCAAAATCACTATGGAGCCAAGAATTGCCTTGGACTTCTGATCTTTCTGCTTTCAGTTCTCATGTGCAGAGAGGTCAGATGACAGGCATGAAGCATCATACCTGGCACATATAGTGATGAGGATTGAACCTAGGGCCTTTCGAGTGCTAGGCAGACCTTCTTCCTACTGAGCC
The DNA here is from genome assembly GCF_017639785.1 of Mesocricetus auratus. NCBI lineage: Eukaryota > Metazoa > Chordata > Mammalia > Rodentia > Cricetidae > Mesocricetus > Mesocricetus auratus. Next base: position 14,690,310 of record NW_024429203.1, on the reverse strand, counting down.
ACATAAAAACATAACAGATGGTGCTAATCATCCAAAGCATCAAATTTGTAAAAGGGGGCGTGTTCCCATATTATGTCAGACTTTCTTTTTCCTTTAAGAAAGAAAAGGGTGGAGTATTAAGTAGAGCACTTACTTACCTAGGATAGAGGAGGACGTAGGTTGGATTCCCCTACACTGCCAGAAAAGAAAGAAATCCAAGGGTGAGGCAAAGGCAGGAGGATCAGAAGTCAAGTCTGTCCTTGGCTCCATGAGCTCCCATCTAAAAAGAAGGAGGAGATGGGGTGAGGGAGAGGATGAGCGTCAAACTCCTCATGAGGTGTGATCCTCAACATAGGAAGGAAGGAGGGAGGGAGGGAAGGAAAGAGGGAGGGAGGGAGGAAGGAAGGAGGGAGGGAGGGAGGGAAGGAAGGAAGGAAAGAGGGAAGGAGGAGAGAAGGAAGGGGAGGGGAGGGGAGGGGAGGGAAGGGAAGGGAAGGGAAGGGAAGGGAAGGGAAGGGAAGGGAAGGGAAGGGAAGGGAAGGGAAAGGAAAGGCAGACATGGCATTACAAGTATAAAACTAAAGACTGGCACTTACATTCTAATCTGTTCTTCTCATATATCCAGAATTTAATTTTCACTTAAAGTTGGGTATATCTCTGTTTTGCTCGTTTATCGTACACACATAATTTACACACACATAATACAAGCAGTTTTGTTTTCTGATCCCTACTTTATCTGTTGTAACACATAAAAGTTAAATTTGAGCCAGGCGTTGGTGGCGCACGCCTTTAATTCCAGCACTTGGGAGGCAGAGGCAGGCGGATCTCTGTGAGTTAAAGGTAGCCTGGTCTACAGAGTGAGTTCCAGGGTGGCCAGGGCAGACAGAGAAACCCTGTCTGGAAAAACCAAAAAGAAAAAAAATTAAACTTATAGTTTTCGGTTTATATAAATAGATCCACATGGATGAGGCACTTCAGTTGATGTAGTACTCAGTTGTGTGCAGAGACCACAGCTTAGACAGTGCTCTGCCTGGTACTATTTCTCTGTTCTGCAGTTCTAGCAGTGTTAAGTATTGAGTGGGGGTGTCTGTGTGAAAGGGAGGTTACTCTGGTGTGTACCCAGAAGTGGAATTGCTAGATTTGAAAGTGTGCATGGCTTTAAGCTTCAGCCTCACTCATGTTGTGAAGTGCTCTACTAAGCCTGTGGATGGGTTTGCATCTCCACCCAGTGGCGTGGTTGTGTGACAAAAGATGCTGGGATTTAATCTGCATCTGTGGTCACCAACCCCAGCATGTTTTCAGGTGTAGTAGGTATTCGTCCTTATTCCCCTGATCCCTCCCACCTCTTTCTCTTTTAAATTACATGTTCTGACTATGTAGCCCAGGCTGGCCTTGAACTTGTGTCTTCTGCTTCAGCCAAATATTAGAATTTCCCTGATTTATCATGGGAAAATGCATAATCATAACATTATATTTTCCATTTTAGTCATTTAAAATTTGTGTGTGTGTGTGTGTGTGTGTGTGTGTGTTCATGTGGAGTCCAAATGACAGCCCTGGGTCACCTTCAGAGATAGGATCTGCCATTGGTCTGCAGCTCACCCAGTCATGTCCACCAGTTAAATTTGCATTTTTAGGCTTATCCAAATTGATCCACGGTTTTCACATGGGTTTTGGGGGGTTTAAACTCAGTTTCTTATGTTTTAGGGCAGGTACCTTATGGATTGAGCCATCTCCCTAACTCATTTCTTAACAGTTCAAGGGCAATAAGTACATTCACAGTGTTCAGCCATCACCACCACCAAACCGAAGAACTCCCCTGAACAAATGTCTTCCCGTTTCCCACCCTACCCCCTCAACTGCTTTTCTACTTTCTGTGTCTATGCTTTTGACCACCGAGTGCCTCCTCTAAGCAGAGTCGTCGTAGCGAGTATGTTTCTATGACTGCAGTATTTCACTTAGCACGTTCTTCTCAGTGTGCAGTAGTTGTCGGAATTGTCTTGTGTGACTGAACAAAGCTGCATGATACACAGGTCCCGAATGTTGCCATGCTTTGTTTTTCCATAGATACTGGATGGCTCTGCATTTTGGATCTTGTGACTGACCGATTCTGTTGTGATGTGTCTCTTGGAGGTCATGGTTTCACTTTCACTGAGTGCATACCCAGAAGTGGAATTGTGGGATCTGATCTTACCCTTTGTTTTTCTTTGGTTTGTTGTTTCTTTCCAGTTTTGGGGATTGCTTGTAGATCTCGTGCAGAGTGTGTGACTCATTTGGATCCTGAATTTTGAGCAGCGTGCACCAAGGTGAGGCAGGCGGTGGCTTCGGAAAGGTCTCTTCTGGAGAGACAGCTGCCCAGAGAGATGCTTTGCTCCGGAGCCCCGGGTGCTGCCTGGAGACAGTGCAAACAACTTCCTCAGGCTACCTCCTTCCTGCCCCGCTCCACCCCACTAAAGTTCCCAGTGAATCTGGGCCAATAGGTAGATGTGTGCTCAGTACTGGGTGGAGTCTGGGTGGTGGTGTCCCTTGTCTCTTCAGGCAGCTGTAGTCTTTTCCTGCAGATGCAGTAGAGCCAGCTACGGAGAGGACAGGTGAGCGCAGATGTGCGGGTGGGTAGGAGCTGTGGCTGAGCCTCTTTTCTGGAGTGTGGCAGACCTGGAGTAGAGAGGGGTTGCTGTATGCCATGCCAAGCGCTTGCTCTGTACGGGGCCAGCACTGAAGCTGCGGGCATTAACTGGCGTGATATGAATTAAGTTTGTGACCCTCTGGGAACTTAGCCTTGGTGCTCTAATTTTGTTGGTTTGGGCCTTTATGTAGGGTGTTTTTGTTTGTTTGCTTGTTTGTGTTTTGCTTCGAGACAAAGTCATACTGTGTAGCCCCAGCTGTCCTGAAACTTCCTGTGTAGATTAGGCTGCCACTAAGGAGATCTGCCTGCCTCTGCCCCCCAAGTGCTGGAATTAAAGGTGTGCTACCTCACCACTGGCTCTTTTGGGGGGAGGAGGACAGGCTCTTAGTGTGTGTCTCTGGCTTGCCACCGCTCCCTGAGTGCTGGAACTGAAGGTGCGCACCTGAGCCTGGTACCCCCTGTTTCAGAGAAGGAATCTGAGGCTGAGTTCATGGATGTCGGCTGCAGAGCCTGAGTTGGAGTTCAGGGTTTTCAGAGTCCATAGCCTTTTTAATCTGCAGCCAGTGCTTTGAGCTCCCCGTCATCTAGGTCCTGATATCTCGTGCCAAACTCTATCTGTCTCGAGGAACATATGGGAAGGAAGGAGAAATAGGGTGCCATCGGGCCATAATCTTTCCCGGGGCCACCCAGAGTTTGCAGCCTTCGGCTTCTGGTGTGTCCCAGAACTCTGGGACTAGTAGTGGTTGAGTTGAGTGAGAAATGGCAACCGCCTTATCTGCAGAAACCACATGTGCCTGGTGATAAAGGCGTCCTTCTGAAAGTAGCCATTTGGCAGATATTGGTCTTTCTGCTGGCCCTGGGAGTTGCCAGTGTGAGACTCTAGCAAGCCTCAGCACCCTGGATGTCCAGGTCAGCACAAAAGAGAGTCTGGAATTTTCTAACTTGATGAAACTTTCTGCTCATAGTTTTTTTTTTCTTTTCTTATGTGCTTGAGTGAACAAATGATAATAATTTAGACGTATGTTTATTTTACGATGTGCCACTTACTTGCCGATTTGGTGTTTGGGAAGCTGGTGGAGTGGGCACTGGAGATAGCATGGTGTAACTGCCACAATAGAACTGAAACGAACTGATGATGAAGACGGATGTGGGAGTGAGGAGGCGCCTGGCAGCTGGGCAGCTAGGAGGGCTCTGTGGCAGGAAGGAGAGAGGAGGGAGGTGACTCGGGTTTTTTATCCTAACCACCGATTCCAGATCCCGTGTGTATAACAGTGTCGACCCCTGTCCTAACACGGACCCAAACATGAGGCTTTGACTCCTGCCCCTGCATCTACCCAGCCCCCATTCTTCTGTGTGCAGGTTGGGGGTGGGAGGCATGTAGTTAAAGTTCTTCTCACAGGGCGGGGAGCAGGAAGATGTGTACAGGGAGGGTAATTAGATGTGCATAGTGCAAGCCCTTGAACTCCTGTGTAATTCTCCTGTCTGTGCTTTCTCTAAGCGGTAATGTTACAGGCGCACGCCACCATAGTAGGCTTAGTGTTGTAGACCTGTAATACTAGCATGGAGGAAGTTGAGGCAGAGGGATCTAAAGATCCTGAGTTGCATATAAGACCCTGCCTCATAAACAGCCCCCCCCCCAAAAGATGGCTCCGTGCTTAAGAGTACTAGCTGTTTTTCCAGAGGACTTAGGTTCAATTCCCAGAACCCCTATGGCAGCTCACAAGTGTCTGTGACTGCAGTTACAGAGGATCTGAAACCCAATTCTGGCCTCCACGTGGTACACAGACACACGTGTAAAACAGTCAAGCACACAAAATTAAAATAATAAAGAGTTAAGGATGGGTGTGGTGTCACTTGCTCTTAATCCCAGGACTCAGAAGGCAGAGGCAGTTGGATCTCTGAGTTCAGCCCTGCCTAGTCACCAAAGTGAACTTCATCAGGCCAGCCAAGACTACATAGTGAGACCCTGTCTTCAAAAAAATAAAAAATAAAAGACTTTAAGGGTATTTTTACTCACCTTGCACTACTGTTTTACATGGCTTCAGTTTTGGGGTTACTTCTTACAACAGCAGATGGCATGCTGCTGGTATGTACTATCATGGTCATCCCTGTGCCTCACTTGGGGTCATGTAGACATGATTATGGTTGTGAAGAAATCATGGAGGGACTCCACCTTCTTTTTTATAGACCCAGGACCTAAGGCTTAGGAAAGCCTATTCATCCTCAAGTCACACATCTTGCTGGTGGCAGAGGGGCGGATCAGTCCCAATGGCCTTCCCCCAAAGCACAGCTCTTAGCCAGAAGACAGAAGGCCCTTTCCAGATAGCTCCATCTGACCCAAACATGGCTGCCAGGATAGGTTCTGCAAAAAGTAGCCATTGGGGCAAGATGCCAAATAAGAAAGAGGTTGAATGGGGACAGAGAAGAGCCTATGGGACAAGGTGACAATGTCACATTGAATTGGCCCAAGAGGAAAAGTCAGAGGCAGGCAGAGTGGTCTTCTGGACTCTGATGTGTTTAAGACATTGGGATTCCTGCCGGGCGGTGGTGGCGCACGCCTTTAATCCCAGCACTCGGGAGGCAGAGGCAGGCGGATCTCTGTGAGTTCGAGGCTGGGCTGGACCGATAGCCTCCAAAACAATACAGAGAAACCCTGTCTCGAAAAACCAAAAAAAAAAAATTAACTGAAAAGACATTGGGATTCCTGTGTTTCTTGGTTGTACATCAGAATAATCAGTGACAATGACACTCTTTCCCAGACGTCTGAGATTCCATTAATTTCTCCTTTTTGAAGCAGAGCACAGGAAACCAGCTGTCCTGCTTCCTGTGGGCCTGCAGGGGTGGGCGCCACTGTCTTCTGTCACAGATTTGAACTCTTGCAAACTGTCTGGCCTTGTACTCTCCTATAGAAATAGAATGAGAACCACCATCACATGCCACCTAGAATTTAAAAACTCAAGACATCTGCCTTAGTCTAAACAGATGGCTCAGAGGTTAAGAGTGATTGATGCTATTACAGAGGACCCAGGTTCAGTTTCCAGCACCCATACTAGGTAGCTAACAACTGCTTGTATCTTCACCCAAGGAATCGGATGCCCTCTTGTGACTTCTGCAGGCACCTGCATGCATGCAGTACACATACAGGCACACAGGTACACGCATACACACATAAAATAAAAAATGGTGCACACCTTTGTTCCCAGCACTCAGGAGGAAGAGGCAGGAGGATTTTTGTGAATTCAAAGTCAACCTGGTCTACATAGTGAGTTTCCAGACAGCCAGGGCTACGTAGAGAAGCCCTGTCTCAAAACATGTATTATTATTTTGTGCATGCATGCATACATGTGCACACGTGCATTCTTGTGTCACAGTGTACATATGGAGGTTGGAGAACAACTCTTGGAAGTGAATTCTGTTTGTCTACTATATAGACCCTGGGGATCAAACCCAGATCATCAAGCTTAGTGGCAATCACATTTAGCCAATGAGCCATCTCTTGAGTCTTTGCTTTGTTTTGAAACAGGGTCTTGTGTGACCCAGACTGGCCTCAAACCTGCTGTACAGCTGAGGATAACCTTAAACTCCTGCCTCTGCCTCCTGAGTACTAGATCACATTCTGAAAAAGTACACATGAAGTTAATTTTAATATTGTAATATTATCAAAATACTGTATTCTCAATGTATAATTACTATAGTTAGGTGACAGTTTACTTTTTTTTTTTTTTTTGGTTTTTACGAGACAGGGTTTCTCTGTATTGTTTTGGAGGCTATTGGTCCAGCCCGGCCTCGAACTCACAGAGATCCGCTTGCCTCTGCCTCCCGAGTGCTGGGATTAAAGGCGGGCGCCACCAACGCCCGGCGACAGTTTACTTTTTAAAAATTACTATTCTATGAAATCAACAGTGTGAACTGGCCACATAAGTCCATACATATTTTAAATATTTTTCTATTCATTTATTTTCATGTGTGTTTGTATGTGTGTGTGCATGTGCATTCATGGAAGTCAGAGAACAACTTATTTCAAGAGTTGATTTTTTTTTCCCTTCTAGTATATGGGTCCTGGGGATCGAGTTCAGGTCATTAGGCTTGGTGGCAAACACCTTTACCCACTGAGACATCTTGTGACCTGACACAGTATTTGAACCCACCTGGGCTTATTGGTATTGTTTGGCCAGATCAGGACTAGTATAATCCACTGATTTCAGATAAGGCATCTGGGGGCCAAAGGAAAGAGGACCTGGCTGGGCTGGCAGTGAGCCAGCCCCAGATCCCAGTGTCCTTAGCCTCCTGGGTGGGCAGTACTGGAAGAGAACTGTCTTCTGGAGGCCCTGGTTGGGAGGCACCCAAGTCAGGTCACTATCGGTAACCATTTCTCCTTTATTTATCCTGGCCCTGGCCTGACTGGCCATTTGGTCCTAAGAGCTTCAGTTTTCTAACCCTGAGAATTCATGGAATTTGGTGTCTGCCCCTCAAGGCAAACACCAGAAGTATAATTTTCAGGAGGCTCTCTGTGATGGCTTCTGGCAAGACATCAGATGGATGACTTGACACTGTTATCAGTTCAAGACACAGGATCAGACGGATGATACAATGTTTCCTCATAGATGTCTTCCCGGCTGGGATTGTTACATTGGGAAGGTTGTCTTCCTCCTTTTGGTACTTGGAGGATGCCCCTACCTTGCATAGGTGGCCTTGAAGCATTGGTCAGTTTCTCTGTCCTTTGAAGTGTCTCAATGAGCCTGGAAAAACAGTCTCACTTCAGACTTCCAGTGACCACACTATATAGGGATGGGACTGACATCCAGCCAGGACATTGCTAGAGCTGTGCCAGAAGCACCAATGGGACTCAACCTATTACTATCTTTTTTTCCCATTCCTGTACCACCTACATTATGACAATGGTTCCTGATGAATAGATCCATTTGTTTTTTTAAAGATTTAATTGTTATGCATACAGTATGCTATCTGCATGTATGCCTGCACACCAAAATAGGGCATCAGATCTCATTATAGATGGTTGTAGGCTGCCATGTGGTTACTGGGAATTGAACTCAGGTCCCCTGGAGGGGCAGCCAGTGCTCTTAACTTCTGAGCCATCTCTCCAGCCTCCAGATCCACTTGTTAATCCAACAAACTTGTTTTGAGAGCTGTGTGCCAGGCACAGTTCTGATTATCAGCAAGCAGAACAATTGTAAAAGAATCTTCGCAGGTAGGGGAGCATTAACCTGTGGCGGATGGCTGCTGGGAAGTGTGGGAAAGGTGAATGAAGAGCTGGATGCATTGGCACCCAAGCCTGTGTCTAAGACAAAAGCCTGCCTGACATACGGCAAATGCAGAGGCTGAAGGAAGGTGCATGCCTGGCTTCCCTCACCAAGCATGGAGGCGGGAGGCATGAGAGAAGAGTTAGGTGATGAGGAAGAGAGGAGGTGCTCACGTGGGTCTCTAGAGCTCAGCAAATGGGATCACTGCAAAGCAGGGCCAGGGTACTGACCCTTTACTGAGAAGAGCCTATGAGGTTGCATTAGTCACATTATAGTCAGCCCTGCTCGAATCCCCTGTGAGATACTGGTAATAATATTAAGTTAAGAAGAATTACTGTGAGTTAGCTGACACCTTGACATGCAGTTAGGCGGGAAAGGTCCTAATGGAGTTTATTAGTTACGGTCCAAATATGCTGCTAAGTGTCCCAGAGTGCACAAGATGCTGCAACATCCTAGAACCACCAGTGCAGAGGTTGAGAGAATCAGACCCTGCCTTTGGTAACCATGAATTTCAGCTATTAATAAGAGACATAGAATGTCTTTCACAGACACATGGTGGTGTGTGACTATAGTCCAACACTCTGGAGGCAGTGTCAGAAGATCAAGAGTTCCAGGCTAACCTAGGCTACATAGTGAGTTTAAAGTCAGCCACAGCAAAGTTAGTGAGACTGGCTTTATTTTTACTTTTAAATTTTTGTTTAATTTCTTTTCTTTTCTTTTTTTTTTTTCTTTTTTTGGTTTTTCGAGACAGGGTTTCTCTGTGGCTTTGGAGGCTGTCCTGGAACTAGCTCTTGTAGACCAGGCTGGCCTTGAACTCACAGAGATCCACCTGCCTCTGCCTCCCGAGTGCTGGGATTAAAGGCGTTGGCCACCAACGCCCGGCTTTGTTTAATTTCTTAAAAATTAGTTCTTTGAGAATTTCATATGTTTTTGATCATTTCCACCTCCTCAACCAAACTCTTCTCAGATCCTTCCTTCCTTCCCTACACCAAACTTTGTGTCATTTTAAAAAAAATACCCATTAAATCCAGTTTATTCTAACCACACATTCTTGGATGTGTGGCATTCATTCCACTGGAATGTGGTTGACTCTTCCTCTCCCAGGAGCTGTCAGTTGCCAGTAGCTCCTTGGATAGGAGTGGGACTCCATGCCCACCTCGCCTCTTCGTACTGGGAATTGGCCTGTATTGATCTTGCACAAGTCATTTGCGTGCTGTCCCAATCTCTCTGAGTTTATTGTGCAACTTGCCAGAAGTGTCATGAAGACATCTTGTCATTCACTTTCTTTGCCTCTTGTGCCCTTCCCACCCAGTCTTCTACAGTGATCCCTAGGCCTTGGGAGTGCAGATGTGATACAGATGTCCAATTTAGGGCTGAGCATTCTGTAGCTGTGTACCTTGACCAGTGTGAGTCACCATGCTAATCACTATCTACTGCAAGATTCTCCCATGAGGCCAGCTTTAAAAATCAATGTCTGTCCGGGCAGCGGTGGCACATGCCTGTAATCCTAGCACTTGGAAGGCAGAGGCAGGTGAATCTCTGAGTTCAAGGCCAGCCTAGTTTACAGAGTGAGTTCCTGGACAGCTAGGGCTACACAGAGAAACCCTGTCTGGAGAAACAAACAAAGTCAAGGTCTGTAAATGTATCTCGATGATAATTCTTGCCTCGAATATGCGAGGCCTGGGTTTGAACCCCAGAAACACACACACACACACACACACACACACACACACACAGTGTTTTATTACCACTTTTTTTGGGTCAAACATCTACTTTATAATAACGACAATAATATGGTCCAGAGACACAAAGAAATCCCTGATCAGAAGTTATTATTTCACGGGCAAGATAGAAAAGCTTATAACTCTATAACATGAAATTACACTTTGGGATATATAATTCAGGCATTCTAAATTTCCAATTTCAGAGGTTAAAAGATATTGAGCAAGACATGCAGTCACCATATAACATAAACCGGTAACTGTGAGTCATAAGATTCTATGATCTGTTTAGTGTTTGAATCAATGTATAAATATAGTTTGTGAGAACAAAGCATAAGTTATTCAGAAATACCTGAAAAGATTCATAAGGACAGGGCCATTTGAGCTAGGTGCTGCATTAATGGAAATTTCCAGCCACCCAGGTTAGAGAGCGGTGAGGGTATTATCTTTATGCCTCTGTAACAGCACACTCTAGATGGTGTCATTTATGATGGGCTTGTTTGGCTCATGGTTCCAGGGCTGTCTCATCCCAAGGTATAAGGTGGAAAGGCAAATGTGTGGAGTAGTGAGGATTCATTCTCTTATACTCTCACAATAGGGCATCCATTCTCTCCATAACTCTACCCATAAGGGAAGGCTCAGGACCTAAACACATCTCAAAGGTCTCATCTCTCAATCTGGATCTTAAAAACCCAAGGGCTAGGGTCTCTGAGACCAGGTGTGAATAGAGACCTATTCAAGGCAGATTTATTCATTCAGAGACTGTGTATTTGATTTTGTTGATGCTGTATTTTTCCTTCTCTTCATTTCTTTCTCAACTGTATTTTCTTCTCCTTTCTATCCATGATTTACTTTATAGCTTAAAAATAGTGTTTTGGGGCTGGATGTGACGACACTTGGGAGGCAAAGGCAGGTGGGTTATTTCGAATTTGAGGTCTGCATAGTGAGTTCTAGGCTAGCCAGGGGCCACATAGTGAGACTGTATCTCAACACACACTAATAATATTTTGGGTAGAATAGTTAAATGTAAGTTTTCTTTCCTACTTTGAATTGTGCATATATTTTCCTCTAGCTACTACTGTGGCTGTATACTAAAAATGCTTCCGTTGTTTAACTCTGGGATATTTCCTCATTCTCATAGCAATTCATTTGTGAACCTTGAATTATTTAGTCAACTTATATAATTTCACAAGCTACTTCCAAATTAAAATAGTGGGGATAGGCAAAAGGAGAAATCAGTAAAAAGAGAGTGGTAACTGGTCCTGTGTCGGCCTAAAACCTGACAAAGAAAACAATTACCCTCCAAAATAATTGTCTTTAACTTGTCCTGTTTCTAGACAGTGGTTAGAGGTGCCAGACCCCCAGGATGTTGTTTGGCCAGCAGGTTGAAGCCTTGCCCTCAGCTCTCAAACTGATAATGTGTTCTGGTGGCCCTGCCTGCAGTCTGGAGTCACAAGGGAAGGCTTTGCCCACTCTGTGGATGGTCCCACCCAGCCCTGTGGTTCCACTAGGCCTCCTAGACCTCTGCAGTGTTCTGACACCAAAGTTCTGCTTGCCTCCCTAAGAGCATTCTTTGCTGACTCCACCTATGTCCTGGCCCCACGCTGCCATGGCATCCTTTGAAATCTAGGCAGAGGAACTCCTATCCCATTGCTCTTACATGTTGCATCTACAGAGTTGGCAGCCCGAGGGGATTGCTACTGCTTGTCTCCTGCTGCCTTTGGAGGGATGGGTCAAGCTGCTCCTGAGAATAGTGGCTGAGACAGCAAGAGGCTTCCAAGATTGCCGGGAGTGAAGCCTTATCATAGCCCTTGGCAGCGAGCCCCAAGGTCCGGCCTCTCCTATTTATTTTCATCTCTTAAGTTTGGCATTCTGGGTGTGGAATGGGAGGGACATCAACAGAAGTCTCCAAGGGACATTTGGGGTCATTCTCCCATTGTCCTATTGAATAGCCTCAGACCTCATTCTGTCTTTACTAATCTTATCAGATGATTATTTGGCCACACCTGAATTTTCTTCTCATGAAACATTTAATTCTCTACAGAGTCCAGGCCGAGAATCCTTCAAATCCCTAAGTTCTGTTTCCTTTTAATTATAGATTCCATTTCAAAATCCCGTCTTTGTACTCACAGTCTACAGTCAAGTCACACAGCATCCCGAGTGCTTTGTGGCCAAGGTGTTTCGTTCACCAAATATCCTTTTCATCCTGCTGTCTTCCGTGAAGTTGGCATAGACAGTCCAGCCAAGCTGTTAGTCACTTTATTATCAGGATGGTCTTTACTCTAGTTCTAACAGCACTTGCGGAATAAGAAAGTCCAGACTTCCCCTACAGTTCTGACGTGAGTCCTTACCCGACCGAACTTTGTTCCTATTAACAGTATTTTTCCTAGCCCACAGGTACTGACTCTTCTAGCCTTTCCCCTCTACCCAGTTCCAAAGGTAATTCCACGGTTTCGTGTGTTTGCTGCAGTGATAGCCCCACTTATCAAGACTAGGTTGTTCTTAGTCTGTTCTGAGCTGCTCAACCAATGGATGCAAGTTCATTTGAATCATTGTTCTGGAGGGTGTGAGGTCCAAGATGAGGCCTTCTGGCTGCTTCATCTTCAGACTGAGGGCAGAGAGTGGGAGTAAGGGAGAGGGCAAGAAGCTGAGTTTGTCTTTTCATATTAGCTCCATTTCCATCTTATAGAATCCATTCCTGTGGTAAAGCACTAACCTCTCATGAGGACAGAGCTCTCTGCCCAAAGTACTGAGAGTCGGAATGCTAGGCAAGTTTTTTACTACTGAGCCCTACCCACCTCTTTTTTAATTTTATTTTTAATTTTTTTTTGAGACAGGGTTTCTCTGTGTAACAGCCCTAACTGTCCTAGAACTATCTCTGTAGACCAGGCTGCCTCCCGAGTGTTGGGATTGAAGGTGTTCGCCACCACTTCCCGGCCCTACCCACTTCTTAAAGCTCCCATGTCCCAATACCACCACATTCAGGATCGAGTTTGCCATGCGTGAACTTTAGGGCTCACGTTTTAAACCAGATGAAGCATTCTAATGCAGAAAAACCCGGGCAGAGTTGGGGATGTGGAAGTGTGTGCCCTGTTAGTGTGCTTGGGGTACAGCCACTCAGTGTGCTTGGGGTACAGCCACCCCTTTTCTAGTTGACATCGAGAGAATACCCAGCACAAGCAATTTAAGGGAAGGAGGTTTGTTTCTGCTCACACTTTGAGGGTGCAGTCCATCATAGTGGGGAAGGCCAGGGTGAGAGGTGGCTGTCCACACTGCACTCAGACTGGAGAAGCCGAGAGCCATCGGTGCTGGCACTCCACTGACCTTACCCCTTGTGGTCAGTCTTGGCCACAGCCGGTGGAACTATGATGCCTCTGCAACGGTTGGTCTTCTGGCCCCAACTGACCTAATCTGAAGGATCACTGGGGCAGGCCCTAGGTGATTCTAGATCCTGCCAGGTTGGCGGTGTTAATCATCACCCCTGCATCAGATATATCTGCAGTGCACAAGGCCTGAATGTGTAGGTTCCTGGTGACACAAATGCCAGCGTTGGGGTCCTAAGAGTGTCTTTTGAGATGGCTTTGGGATGGAGTGCTCTAAGCCAGAGGAAGGTTTGCTGTGTGTCGTTTCTCAGGAAGAGGCGCGGTGGAAAGGAAGAAGTGGAGTGTGGAAGTTTGTCTGGTCTTTGGCGGAAAACCCGAGTCACGGATGGCCTGAGAGGGGATGAAGCAGGCACAGGTGTTTGCTTCAAGGAAACGGTGTCAGAGGAGACCTGGGAATAGAGGGAGGAAGAGCAAAGGCGTGGGGAGTTTGGCTGGACCAGACTCTGGGAAGGTGACAGGGATCTCTCACCCAGGCTGTTTGGAGAGAGAAGTGATGCTGAGTCTAAAGGTGTTAAAAGGGCAGGTAGCTCTAGTTTTTATGTTTGTTTGTTTTTGTTTTTCTTACAGAACGGAGAGCCATCAGGGATATGGCTTCATGGTAGAGCACTTGCCTACCATGCCAGGGGCCTTGGGTTCAATCCAAACAAACAAACAAATCCTGAGGGACAGAAATTCAAGAACTAAAGAGCACAGAACCATTCAGCAAACCTTAGACTTCTGCCTCCTCCTCCTCCTCCTCCTCCTCCTCCTCCTCCTCCTCCACCTACTGCTACTATTACCCATGCTCATACATGCGTGCACACATAAACACACACACAGTTCCAGACCCTCCCTTTCAGAAGTATAATTAAGCTGACCCTTGGGTGGGCTCAGCTTGGGGGTATTTATTGAATAGGACTCCTTTTATATAGCAGGTACTAGCTAGTTACCAGCTTCTACAGCACCCTGTTTCTTTCTGTGTCTCTTGTTTGCCATTTTGAGAGTCGCCCTGCTATGCTTATCAGTTCACTTGAAGCCAGGGACACCTTGATTCGTGGCAGAATACCAGCGATGCAGATAGCTTTCCTGACAGGTTGGATAAGCAATTCTCCTTGGCAGCTGGCTCAGAAGAAGATGCTGTAGAGCCTTGGACCAGGATAGATCAACTGTGGACTTCCCTTCAACAGATTGTCCTTGTAGCAATTGGTCTAAGAAGCCCCGTGCCCCCTGGAATGCCCAGGGAGACAAAACAATCCTCTGGGCTTGGCCCAGCAAGGAAAGGAAATAGGATGTTTAAATCCTTGGTTGGGCACCTTGGAGCAAACCCTAAGACTAGCTAGGCTGCTTAGAACTCTCCTGGTTCTGATTTGTAGCAAGGATGTGCCAGTGTAGACCTGCATTGGGAAAGAGGCCAAAGAAGGAGTAGCTGTCTTGTTGCTTGGGTTCATTCCAAGCCACTTACCAATGACTGCCAAAGTCTCTTCCCTAAAGGTCAGTGCCAGAGTGTGGCTGAGCAGTTGTCTGCCATTTACTCTGGAACCTGTCTTATACAGGATTTTCCATTTTGGTGGCATGCCAGAATCACAGAGGAGGTGATTTTGTTGTTTGTTTGTTTTCCTTTTTACTAATGATGCCTGGCCTCTAATGTAATAAAAATCATGGAGAGCCAGACCTACACATCCGAATATTTTAAACCCCTCAGGTCACTGCATTGTGTAGTCAGCTTTAACTGGAAAGATTTGCAGGAAGTAGGGTAGGGGAGGAGGCAGTTAATGAAGAATCCTGGCATGGAATTGTGCAACTCCAAGTGTGGTCCTAGCAGGGCCCAAGGGAGCTGGTAAGATCATAGATCCTCAGGCCTCACCCATACCCCCTGGAATCAAAATATGCTCATCAAAGGTTGAGCAGTCATCTTTGGAGGCTGTGCATCTAATCTGGTAGTTTTCCACCATGACTGCACATTAAAGTCACCTGCCATGTGTAAGAAAATTCCAGGGCTGGGCTAGACCAATGAACCAGAATTTCCTCATATGGGACTCAAGCAAATACTCGTTAAGAATTTTAAGTGGTTTTGTATTTATTTGTTTTGTTTATTGGGGGAGAGAGAGAGAGAGAGAGAGAGAGAGAGAGAGAGAGAGAGAGAGAGAGAGAGAGAGAGAGAGAGAGAGCTTGTGTATGAAGGTCAGAGGAAGTTGGTTCTCTCCTCCTGTCATGCGCATTGAGCACATGTCATAGGGCTTGGCCACAAGCACATTTACCTGCTGAGCCACCTTGCAGGCTGAGCCACCTACGACAACAGGCCATTCTCCTGTTCAGCTGTCATGTTCAAGTCTAGATTCTGATTTTGTAGGTCTGCAGGAGGCCTAAGACTCTGCTTTGCTAGTAAGTGGTGGTGTCCGTGTTGCTGAGCTGAGCACCAGGGATTTTTCTATTGACTTACTTCCTATGTTGACAGCTTGGGAAAATGAGAGCCGGAGAAGGACATGATGTTCCATGGTCACCTCACATGCCGTTCTTTTAATGATTTTAGTGTTTAACTTTTGGTGGAGGAGCAGAGTTGAGGTTTATTAAAGATACTTAAATATAATTTTTAGCATAAAGGCTAAGAGGGAGGTGCTTAGAAAGAACAATATAGTCTAGAAGCATGGGTGTGAGTTTCTCAAAGAAGACTAATCTATTTAATGCTTATAGTTAAGTAATTAAATTTTGAGACAGGGTCTCACTATGTAGCGCATGGGAGACAGTCATGCAGAAGAAGAAGCCCACGTGATGAGGGATGATGTGGAGGTTGTTGTGGGTAGCAAGGGAAAGCATGTTCACTCTTAGGAGAGCTGTCAAGAACTATTAAAGGATGACTTTAACTGGAAATTTAGGATGACAAATCTCACTTTTGGCTGAGCGAGTGTGGTGGCACCTGCCTGCAATCTCAGCATGCAGACAGAGAAGGAATTCAAGTTTAAGGCTAGCTTAAGCTACCTTGTGTGTTATAGGCTAGCCTGGGTTATGAAATCTCCCCCCGCCCTCTCTCACACACACAGATGAAAGGAATTAAAGAAAGGGAGAGAAAGAACAAAATTGAAAAGTTTCTGCACCCCATAAGCCTCTCTGCCGACGCAGCAATCCAAATCAGACCAAATCACAAACAAATTAGAAAAAGCACAGGTTTAATGGGTAAAATGCTCCCAGATGATTTTCCAGCTCTCCAGAGAGGAGCTGGAAAAGAGTGACCAGAAAACCACATGTCTGTTTTCTGGGGGGTAATTTAAATACCCTGTGGGAGCAGTCTTGAGCATCTTTGGGGGAGGAGCCCTGGTTGACAGGCTTTCTGGAATGGGACAGGGTTTGGGGAGAGAGTGTGGCGATATCTTGTTTATACTCTAACAAATAAAGGTTTCCTGAAGACCAGAGGGTGGAGCTAGCCACTAGTTAACCATAGAGGTCTGTACAGGCCTACAGGAAGTGATATGGCTGGGTGAAGAGAGGATTTTAAGGTGGGAGGAGGCAGGAGCTCTGTCTCTTTCAGAGGAGGAGTTAGCAAGGTAAGAGTTGGCTGTGTAGCTTGCTCTTTTCTCTCTCTGATCTTGCCTCAACTGCTGACAGTTTGCTGTCCAAATTGGACAAGCAGGACACACAAAAAAAGGACTGCCAAGCTTTGCCAAGACAAGGTAGGTTAGCCCTTCAGAATATCCTGCTTCACAGAAGTCTGTCAGATATGCTAGGCCCGTAGGCTGAAGATAGGGGACCCAACATTGCAGAGGAATGTTGGGTGACTGTCTAGGCAACCAGCTGTTTCTTTGATTTCTCACATATTTTGGAAGTCACTTGCTTGCACTTCCTGATTACTCAGTTAATTCTATTTCCTTCTTGGGTCTCTGATGGAGTTAAAAACTTTATAGTTATAGTTTTCTTTTTTCCAGAGTCAGAAAAGAAATTCACTAAAGAAATGTAAAGTTTATAAGGTTGAGAGACATAAAAAGATAGTTTTAATAATGCAAGTTAGAATAGAAAGTGAATTAGGTACAACCTTTTGAATTTACCAAGATAATGTAGATATGGAGTATTTTCTCTGAATTTTTCAATTGCTAATGGACTAGACATTGTTGATGTATTTATTGCCTGTGCATATTGTATATAGTTATTGTACTTATTGTATATAGTTTTTTAAATAACTTTTTTTTAATATTTTTATTTTATTTATTGTGTATACAGTCTTCTGCCTGCATGCCAGCAGAAGGCACCAGATCTCATTCAAGGTGGTTGTGAGCCACCATGTGGTTTCCGGGAATTGAACTCAGGACCTCTGGAAGAACAGTCAGTGCTCTTAACCGCTGAGCCATCTCTCTAGCCCTGTATATAGTTTTTATTATACTATTTATAACCTTTTTTTTAGACAAAATGGGGAAATGTGGTGATATCTTGTTTATAATCTAACAAATAAAGCTTGCCTGAAGATCAGAGGACGGAGCTAGTCACTAGTTAACCATAGAGGTCTGGAGGTCTGTGCAGACAGACAGGAAGTGATATGGCTGGACAGAGAGAGGAATATAAAGGTGGGAGGAGACAGAATCTTGGTCTCTTTTTAGTCTAGGATTTCATAGAGGTAAGAGTTCTCTAGTGGCTGGCTACTCTGCTTCTCTGATCTTTTAGCTTTCACCCCCTACTATCAGACTCTGGGTTTTTATTATTAAGACCAATTAGAACTCATACAACAAGAGGTGGGGGAGGGGTATTGAGGTGGAACTTCTTCCAGAACATTCCAGACTCTTTGGGTATATGGATGGATGCCAGGGGCTGAGGTGGAACTTCCATTAGAACATCCCAGACTCTTTGGGGTATATGGACACCTGTTCATGTCTGGCTGCTTCCTGTGGGCATTGGGTGATGTGGGGGAGGGGAGTTGGCAGTTGGTGGACTCACAATCAGTAGGAGGTGTGTGGAGAAGCATCTGGTTAACTGCCATCCTGGAGACCTCAGGCGTTTGTTTTTTGAGGAAGCAGGAAAGACTAGTTGCTAGGAAAAAAAAATAGATTATTGACACCTGCCCTATCCAGCCAGTGGAGGAATTTAGTCCAGTGGAGGAATTTGGGTTAGGAGGTGGTGATTGGGTATGAAGGGCTTTTGGTAAAGGGGGTTGAAAGGGCTTAGTCCTGTAGGAGAATGTGGGGTGGCCCTGGAGGTGGGTAAGGGCAATGGGAAGAAGGGAGGGCCAAGTAGTTGGAAGGCTGGAACAGTCTTAGCTGCCTGTGTTGGTGAGGCTGGGCCTCCAAGGTGTGGCATAGAGGGCAGGCCCACACAGGAGCATCCCAGCAGACAGGGCATAGCCTTGTCAGAGGCTGAAGGTCAGGGCAATATTGTGACTTAGTGGTCCTCCTCACCGAATTTGAAGCAGGCTCCTGGGGGAGTTGACTTGGGCTGAGCTCCAGAGGGATAGAGCCTTGTGGTCAACTTCCTTTGTCCCCTGTGTGGTGGCCTCTGGTGGCCTCAGGACAGCTGCAGCTTGGGCTTGGAGCATAGCCTTGTTTGTCAGGAGGGATTGGCTGCCTCTTCTTGGGCACTGAGAACTTTAAAAGCCATTTTCACGAGTTTGGGGACCCTCTCAGCCTTTTACATTTTTTTTACTAACATGGGTCTGACGGAGAAATAAAATGGGTGGCCAGGACTGTGGCTCCCACTGGGAAGACCAGGTCAAGTCAAGTATACCATGGTCTCTCGTAGCTGATTTAGAAAAATAGCCAACTTTTTGTCAGCTAGCTGTGTAATCTCTTGGAGTTTATCAAAAATAATAACTTTTTCCAGAGACCATCTTCATACCCTGAAGGAGGCAGCGGACCATGGTGTCCCGCCTCTGCCGGCCATTTTGACCTGGTTGATAGTTCCAGTGTGGTTCTGTAGCTGGCATCACCATGTCACCCACAGGGACAGAACTGTCCACTAGGTGAGTCTGGTCCAAGTACTGTCTGGCTGCTGCCTGAACTCGACTTCACTCTTCAGGAGTAAGCGTGGAGGCTTAGATGACATACAGGTCATGCCAGGTTGAACCGTTGGCAGGGGTTTGGTGAAACTGGGCATGAGGAGAGACCAGGGAGGATTTGGCAAGGGTGTGGTTTGGAGGAGGTGTTAGGTTGTGGCATGGAAGGGTAGGGAGGGGCAGTAGGACAAAGGAAGGTGGGTAAGGAGGAGGTTGCTCTGCTACCTTTGTCCTGGAGTGGGGGGGGGCTGACAATGTGGCGGGAGACACAAGGAGTGGAAGGGGGGTAGATGTGAGGAATGTTGGTCACTGAATGGCACTTGTGGCCCATGGAAGGGGGGTAGGTAGGCAGGGGTCAGGGGAGTGGGGGAGGGACTAGTGTCTGCGGCAGCATGGTCGGGGCAGAATTTTCAGGGTCCCAGTTCCCAGATAGGTAGGAATCTGGGGGTACCATGACCCTAGCCAGCAACACTGGTACTGTGGGGCACTGGCTACTGAGGGGTGGGCGGGAGTTCAGTACCCAGAAACCGTGAACATCTGGTGGTTCTGTTCACTTGTCCCCACACCTGAAAACAGGGAGGATGGGAAACTCAAAAATTTCCTCCAGTGGCCATCATGTACCATTGTCAAAGGCATTTTGAGGCCAGAGAAATCAGGTGTTCAGGACATATAATTGAACAACCTCAATTTAAAAAGATTTTGTAAAAGGCAGCCCAAAGGCATTTGGGCATCTGGCTTCAAATTGCAGGTGCCCATTACACAAGTCTATGTCATGACCCTAAACCTAACGTAATGCGTTCACTGTGGTAGGCTTTGGTTAAAAAAAGGGAGGGGTATAGGATATTCCCTTGAACAGAACATCTTCTGAAGAAGGGGTCCCATGGAACAAAGGCAGGCCTTTGCTCCAGAAATGGGTCAGGGGACTGGCACGGCCGTGTCTTTGACAGGACACCCCCCAAATCAGAAGAGACCCTGGGCCTCCAAGGCAATGGCTTGGAAAGGACAACTTACCCAGTCAGATGCCAACTTCAGTGGAGAGCAGGTGTAGGGGAGAAGGGTGTGTTCCCACCACATGGCCCCTGGCTGGAGGGGGGAAAACAACCCTCAGTGGGACCACGGGATGAAAAGTTTCCGCACCCCAGTAAGCCTCTCCACCAACGCAGTAATCCAAATCAAACCAAATTAGAAAAAGCCCAGGTTTAATGTATAAAACACTCCCGGATGAATTTCCAGCCCTCCAGAGAGGAAACAGAAAAGAGAGATCAGAAAAACCATATGTCTGTTTTCATGGGGGGGGGGATGGCAATTTAAATACCCTGTAGGAATGGTTTTGAGCATCTCTGGGGGAGGAGCCCTGTTTGGCTGGCTTTCTGGGATTTGGCAGGATTTGGGGAGAGAGAGATTGGGGAGGGGTATTGAGGTAGAACTTCACCAGAACATTCCAAACTCTTTAGGTATATGTATGCCAGGGGCTGAGGTGGAGCTTCCATCAGAACAAAAATTAGTCTTTATCTCTCTTTCCTTCTTGGGGGGTGGGGTGGGCATCCCCTCCAGGGTTTTGCAGATGGCCACTAGTAACCTTACAGAGGAATGAAGAAGTGTGTGTATGTCTGGGTCTTACCCTATACTCAGTTGTTTGGGTTTCTTGTTTTGTTTTTTGTTTGCTTTATTTTGTTGGAGGTTTTTGTTTGTTTATTTGGTCGTGGTTCTTGAACTCATACTGGGATCTGGGGAATGTCTCCTCTTGGGGTCACAGCCTTGACTCCATAATAGGCCTGCTCTCAGAATCATAGATTTATGATTGTGATAGACAACACTTCCTCCAGATGTTGACCTGCTTCCAAGAAATAATCTAAGATGTTTTACTTGGCCTCAGGAGAGCACAAACCAGTGATTCCTTTCACAGACGATCATGAGTCACTTGCTCTGTAGGTAAAAATGCTTGTCCTAGGATCCATCCAAACTCATGGCAGCCCATGTCTGTGGAATGCATGTGTTCAGTGCATGGCTTTGATTTTTCTGTTCCTGACCATTTGAGGAACAGAGCAGGATGGAAGGAACATAGGCTGGAAGAAGCTGGCGCTTGGCATCTATGCATTTCCCTATGGCTGGTAAGCCACATAGATTTCTTAGGAGTGTGGTCCTAGTGGACTTGGTCCATAGAGCAATTCATGGTTTTCTGACCTCCAGTATTACTTCGCTGACCTTTACCCACTGACAAGGGAAATAACCCTTGACTCCTTGTCAAGCCACACCCTCGGAGCTCCCTGACCCCTCTCCTACCTCACCAGCCTTCCTTCCTGGGTTTACCATGCATCGTAGGAAGTGAGGCCTGGGTACTTCCAGAGTCTAGAAGGGCTGGGAAGAGGGTTTCTTGAGGACCTTCAGAGTCCCATCCTCATCTCAGTGTCTGTCCCAGTGCATCTGGCTGGCTGAGATTGCTAATGGGGCCAGAGGCAGCAGTGGCCACAGATGGCATGAGCTTCAGCTGGGTCAAGTGCCAATCAAAATCTGGCACAGTTAACTTTTGCGTCAGAAAAGGTGGATGTACCTATTTGTCCCCCAAACTGAGTCAAAATGCTGGATATTGGTGTCAGTAAGTCTGGCATGGGAACTGAAAGAGGCTGGGATCTCAGTTCCCCCCTTCCTGTAGCAGGGCTCTTCCTAGAACCCTCACCCTACCCTCTGAGAGAGCTAAGGAGGAAGGTCACCTGGGGTTGGCTACCCCATGGAGTAGCTTTGTGGAAAGGGTCAGGTGTGATCTGCTCCAGTGTCTGGGTAGGAGTACAAGTGGAGCTTAGACTGACACCCAGAACTCCTGCCTTCTAGGTGGCCCGAGGCAGCCGGGATGACACTTCTCCCCAGGAACCCTGCTATCTGCTGAGAAACATGACCAGCAAATCCCGTGAGTGCTGTCCAGGGCCTCCCCCGTGCTGGAGGGTTCAGCAGCCATCCTCAGCAGCATCTTGGGATCCCCATCAGGGGTGTAGAGAGTCACACTGGGAGCCATGGACCCTCTGTTCATCCTGACACCAGAAATACTTGGGTCCCAGCTCTTGGCTAGGGACACGAGAGGGCCAGGGACTGGGTCTGCTGTGCTAGGGGTAGAGGAGCCCAGGATAGGCAAAGGAGAAGGTGGCCTGGGGCTGTATCTTCCTGTCCAGCATCTCTGTGCATGTACCTTGCAGGCTGTAGGTTCCTGGCCATGCTGGCTCTGGTCTTTGTCGTCGTCATGGTGTGGTACTCCATCTCCGGAGAAGATACGTACTTTGATCTGTGAGTATGCTTTCTTTGTGCTCCCGTTGCTTCTTGCCAGGGATGGGCTGACACAAAGTCTTGAGAACCTTGGCCTGACCTTTCCTCTTCAGCTGCTAGTCCAGAGTCCCTCCATGAGGGTGGGTAGGATGGGTGTGGGTAGGAATCCAGGTGGTTTCTGGGATCACCTGCAGAGGAAATGTTAGGGCAGAAAGATCTGTACCCTGTATGATTTGTGCTCACAGTGGAACTTGGTTTGAAGAGATACTAACTCTGTACGTCCTTCTCCAGTATCATAGGACCTCTGTGCCATCACTGGGGAGGTGGACTCTGCCTGGGATGCTGGCCCCGGGGTTCAGTTGACTGGGCCTCCTCACGCTTCTCTTTCTCTCTCCAGCTTTTATCTTCCCAACTCAGAGAAGAAAGAGCCATGCTTCCAGGGTGAGGCAGAGAGGCAGGCCTCTAAGATTTTCGGCAAGTAAGCACCTGGTGATGGGACAGAGCATGGGGAGAGCGGGATTGAGGGTCTTTTGCCTCGTTGCTAACTGACTGGAGGGTGGATGAAGCTGGAAGAAAGACAAGGAGATATAATAGAGGCCTGACCCTGCTCAGTCAGATTAATCTCTTTCTCATTCAACCTTGTATAGCCATTCTAGGGAACAGCCCATCTTCCTGCAGCTTAAGGATTATTTCTGGGAAAAGATACCATCTACCTATGAGTTGCCCTTTGGGACCAAAGGCAGTGGTAAGTTATTCCTCAGCTCAGTGGAATAGCAGCTCATTGCCTAAGAGCTGCTCTGCGGGACCAAAGGAAGTGGTAAAATAACGAGTTGTCCTATCCAAGCAAGTGGGAAGTTCATGCCCTATTCATGGGAGCCACACTGTTGGATATTGCTATCCACTTGCTCCATGCCTGGGTTCTTTTGCCCAGAACCAGGTACCTATGTCAAGGAGAGAAAAATCTGGGGAGTGGAGAGTAGGAGGAGTCTTTAAAATGACGATGACCACAGTCTTGGTTCCTTCTGTTCATTCTTTTTGTAGAAGACCTTCTTCTCCGGGTGTTAGCCATCACTAGCTATTCTATACCTGAGAGCATACAGAGGTAAGGAGCTGTTCTTCTCTTTGTCGTCTGGGCATCTTCACCTTTCCCTGCTCCAGTGTGAAATCATCTTGGTTAGTGCCATGTCAGCCAGTCTCTAGTCGCTGGTTCACTGTGGCCAATTTGGCCCTCCCTGGCCTGCCTGTCTCCAGGAGATATAGGTACTCTAAAACCACAGTAACCTAACCTCCGCATCTAGATGTCAGAGTAGGCAGAAGCTGCTGAAGGTATTGCCATGGCAACAGACAAACCTGGGCAACAGTCTAGGGAGCTGTGTCCTAGGGTTTCTCCCCTGCTCCCTTCTCCTGTCTATTCTTGCATTTTATTTATTTTTTCCTTTATGTAGCCCAGGATGGGTTTGAATTCTGCACTTTTCCTCTAGCACTTCCTAAGTGCTGAGGTGACAGGTGTGTGCCTCCTGTCCCAGCTCTTGTGCTGGGGTTTCCTGTGGTACTCCTGTGTGCCTTCCTTCCGCTCCTTATCTCTTTGCCACGCTTGGCTTGTTTGTATTTCACTTTGAGGCCCAGGACTTCAAGGTCAGTGGGACCATTAGCAGGGCCACTTAGCGTGCCTGACTTGCGTAGACCAGGGGCTGAAGAGAACCTAGACGTGACCTGATGTGGCTCTCAGGCAGATGCAGAGCAGTGAGAGTTCAGTGGAGCAGGGGCCACTTCTGGGTTTGACCACTCCTCTCTCCATGGCAGCCTCCGGTGTCGTCGTTGTGTTGTGGTGGGGAATGGGCACCGGTTGCGGAACAGTTCACTGGGAAGTATCATCAACAAGTACGATGTGGTCATCAGGTGTGTGACCATCCCTCTTGCTTCTTTTTGGGTCCTGGATGTCCCAAACAGGGGGCTTCCAAAAGGCCTGATAAGCTCTAGTAATGGATATTCTTTCCCTGGCCCAGATTGAACAATGCTCCTGTGGCTGGTTACGAGGCAGATGTGGGCTCTAAAACCACCATACGTCTCTTCTACCCTGAGTCGGCCCACTTCGACCCCAAAATAGAAAACAACCCAGACACGCTCTTGGTCCTGGTAGCTTTCAAGGCAATGGACTTCCACTGGATTGAAACCATCTTGAGTGATAAGAAGCGGGTAAATTGGGATAGATGGGCTTCATATCCCACAGAGTGCCCTGTGATGATCCTAAAGAGGTGACGGGACAGAGTGAACCCGGCTCTCCACAGCGGGAGCCTTGGGCTTCTGTCAAGGGCATTCTTTTGTAGGGCTGCTGATAAGCTGCCCTGTGTTACACCTCAAGAGCCTGTAGCAGTTGGGGTGGCAGCCAGAGACCCTCGGGGCTGGAAGTTTGCCTGGAATAGGAGCACTGTCAGAATGTGGGAGAAACCTGGGAACAGGAGAGCTGTCCCACAGTTATCTTGGGACAGGCAGCATTTTTGTGCCTTTCCCGATGGTCCCTACCAAGGTCCTACTGCCTCACTTGGCCATGTGGTTGAAGGCTGAACTGTCTGATCTGGCATTTTTTGTCTAGTATGTAGACAGCCAAAGGCTCAAGCCCCTTCTTGTTGGCATATCTCTGAAATAGGGAGTGGTCAGACCCTGCCCTCTCTCCATAATATTACCCTTCCTTCCTGATAAGGGCACCCCTTGATCTCTCCTTTGGTCTCTCATCTCTGGCACAAGTCTTACCTCATTTCTGAGGTACCTGCACTCCTGAGTTATCAACCTTGACTTGGACCCCATCCTCTGCCTGAAGACCACCAAGTGGATTAGAGTTGAGAAACAGATCTTTACCTATTTTCATCTCTCCCTTCTGACCCATAGGTACGGAAAGGTTTCTGGAAACAGCCTCCCCTCATCTGGGATGTCAACCCTAAACAGATTCGGATTCTCAACCCCTTCTTTATGGAGATTGCAGCAGACAAGCTCCTGAGCCTGCCCATACAGCAGTCACGAAAGATCAAGCAGGTGATGAGGAGCTGGTGACAGGGAGACCAAGTTAGGAGGAGACTGGGGTCATGGGTGGAACGTGGAGAGGAACTATTGAGAAGGAAGAGTGATTGTGGGTGCAGCTTGCACTTGAACTTTGAAGATAGGTTTTGTAGTGTGTTACCTCGATGGACAGTGTATACTTTGGGGAATTGAGGTACCCTGAAAGTAGGAGTGAGAGAAAGGTCTAGATTTGACTTGGGTGCTGGTCTTTTAGATGTTTTTAGCAGGTTCTGGTCAGAATCTGTAAAACCTGGGAGCTGCCAGCCTATTCCCTGGCCCCATCTTTAAGATCAGCTTGTGTCAATGCTGAGTTACTGTTTAGACTCCTAGCCTGCAATCTTATCTTAGAACATATTGATCTGGTGGAGTGAATGGAGACTAAACTTCAACAGTCTCTCTTGAGTGTCATGGCTATGGTGAACCAGCTTAGGGGACTGTAGTTGTTTTATGAGTCACAGTTTTGATTTCAGCACTCTGTCCTGGTAGTCTTTGCCTGGCAGGGTTTACCCCATACTATGGTTTTACAGTTTTCCCATGTGTCTTAGACTTTCTCATGGGGGGCATGTGAGACAGCAGAAGGAGGTCAGCAGCAGGACTCTGCTGTGGTTATTAGGCAGGTCTAGTACTAGGAGATTTCTATTGCTTATCTGCATGGAGGGGATAGATTTGTGCTTAAGAAGATAAAGTTGGAGTACAGTGGCTGCTCTATCAGTATTTACCCCTTACTGTTTGGTTAGTTTTCTTGAGACAGGCTATCAAACCCAAGGTAATTCTCCCAAGTTCTGGGTTTACAAGTATGAACCACTATACCTGGATAATATTAGCCAAATTTTAGATAAATGGTTATTCTTATATTTTTGGTCATGAGCCTAGCCTAGCCATCTCTCCAGCCCGGTTATTCTTGACTATCTATATTATTCAACATCATGTGTTGCACGCCTGCAGCGTGGCTGCCTAGTGGTGAGCCTGAGCCCACATGCTTGCAGAATAAGCTGTGCCCCTGCTCTAAAGAGATGCTGTGTGGCAGAGTAGATGCTCCGAAGCAGTTCTAGTTCCTGTGTGGATGAATGGGCAATTGTGCTATACTGGTTTAATGCAGAGAATGCCAGGAGGAAGGGCGGTGTGAGGACTGTAGTGAGGAAGCAGAGCTGGTGACGGCCATGCCACTCTGCAGGACCCCAAACTGGGAGGAAGCAGAGCTGGTGACGGCCATGCCACTCTGCAGGACCCCAAACTGGGAGGAAGCAGAGCTGGTGACGGCCATGCCACTCTGCAGGACCCCAAACTGGGAGGAAGCAGAGCTGGTGACGGCCATGCCACTCTGCAGGACCCCAAACTGGATGAGAGAGCACAGGGTGGTTAAACTGGCAGGGGTGGCCAAGTGGAGTAGGAGATGCCCTGTAATCCCAGCACTTGAGAGGTAGAGGTAGGATTTCAAAGTGAGCCTCAGCTACACATAAGTTCAAAGCCAGCCAGGGCTACATGAGATCCTGCCTTAAAAGGGAGCAAGTGTGAAAAAGAAGGCCTACCAGGACGCAATGCGGGGACAAAATTGAAAGAGATGCTGGGAGAAAATTGGCTTTAAGAAGCCTTGTGGAGTCCTGCAAGTGACTCTCGGAGTGAGTGGGCAGGGGAGATGCTCTATAAAGTTGACCGCTGGAGCTTAGCAGGACAAGCTGTCTGACATTTGAATATTCAGTTGCCCATTGCTGTGGATAAATTGGGGGTGAAGGGAATGGGATCCTCACAGCAGGTGGGCACAGGCAAGATATCTTTGACCCTGCTTTACAGAGAGGTATATCATCCCACGAAAGATCACACAGCCACGAGTGCTGACCTGTCAGGTCCCAGGAGGAAGGCAGATCCCTATTTCCCTCTGAGCAAGCTATTTATATTTGTAAGCTCCAGTTTCCTCATTTACAGAATGAGGCTAATAATAATATCTGTGCATATGTGTTTGGAAGGAGAGTGAAGGAGATGGTGTATTATACTGTGTTCACACTCAGCATGGTGCCTGATACATAGTAAAAGTACTCAAGCAACAGATGGGATTGTGGCGATTGTCACTATTGTCATTTTCACTGCCATGACCCTCCCTGGAGACCCACATCTGTGGAGTTGTGTTATCTTGTATGCTGCTGTGTCAGCCAGACTTTCTTCTACAATGGAAGGAGAGATTTTGCTCATGGCCTCAGAGAGGTTTTAGTCAGTCATGGCAGGGAGGACACTGAGCACTCACATGTGGCATGTGGGAAGCAGGTCCCTTACCTGTGGGATGGGGCCACCCACCTTTAGGGTGGGTCTTCACTCTTTAGATAATCCTTACTGTCTTTCACAGACACTCCTAGAAGTGTACTATAGAAATTTCCTAGGTATGTCTCAGTCTAACCAAGTTGATAAGATAACCACAGTAGCCACTAGACATATAACAACTTAAATTTAGGAGCTGAGGAGGTGGCTTAGCAGTTCAGGACACTCACTGCTTCGGCAGAGGACCTGGGCTTAGTTACATGAACCCACTTTGGGCAGTTTACCACCACCTATAACTAGTTCCAGGGGGCCCAATGCTTCTTCCAGCACATGGTGTACATAACTCAAGCAGGCGCATACACATAAAAATAACAAATAGTTAGATCTCCAGATCTACACCTTAATAATCAGGGGTGCAGAGCAGTGGTAGAGCACTTACCTAGAATACACAAGACCCAGGTTCTAGCTCCTGCGTGGCAAAAACTTTAGAATTTCAGAGTAGCAAATCACTTCCTCGGCTGTACTCAAGTGCTCAGTTGCTTAGCCGTTGCCCTGTAAAGGGTATTTCCATGACAGAGCACTGAGCCTGAGCGTGCATGAGGCGGGCGGTAGAGGAGGAGGGGACTGGGCTCTTTCAAATCCCCCTTCTCTGTCCCTCAGAAACCAACGACAGGTCTGCTAGCCATCACCTTGGCCCTCCACCTCTGCGACCTGGTGCACATCGCTGGCTTCGGCTACCCAGACGCCTACAACAAGAAGCAGACCATCCACTACTATGAACAGATCACGCTTAAGTCTATGGCGGTAAGCAGCCCTGCTTGGGAGCCCAGTGTGCTAGGATGTTGGGTGAGGAGGAGAAGGATGTTGGATGGGGGGGTGCATTGGGTCACGATGTGGTTCGGGATATGGTCATTCAGTGTCAGAAGTGGGACCTGGGCATCTGGGCACCCCAGCTGGCATCCTCTGCATTTGCTACATGACTTCTGTCTCCCTTCTGAGAGCCCACATAAGGCAGAAAACTCCCAAGAAGTGTGGGGCCAGGGAGTGGGGGAGGGGGACCTTCTGAAGACAGAGAGGTATGGGGGGGCTCACTCACTTCCTTGGCTGTCTCCACAGGGGTCAGGGCACAATGTCTCCCAAGAGGCCCTAGCCATCAAGCGGATGCTAGAGATGGGCGCTGTGAAGAACCTCACGTACTTCTGACGTGGATGAGAGCTGTAACATGCCAGTTCCCTACTTTGCCACTTGAGTGGCCCCTGTCTACGGTGTTGGGATGCCTGGTGCCAGTACAACTCACTTGAACTCACCCTCAATGGGAAGGGTGTTCTGGGAGTGGACGGGTCTCAGGAGAGGCTATGCCTGGCTACTCTGGTGGAGTCCAAATCCAGATAGGTGTACACACTGAGGCTAAAGGAGCCTGGCCAACGTGGGGGGGCTTGCTGCTGTGGCAGCGTCTCTCTGCCAGCACACAGAGATTTCATTTGTTTTGGGGGGTTCTTTGGTTGGTTGGTTTTGTTTTTTGTTTTTTGTTTTGTTTTGTTTTTTGTTTTGAGACAGGGTCTGACTGTGTAGCCCTGGCTAATCTGGAACTCACTCTATAGACCAGGCTGGCCTTGAACTCACAGAGACCCACCTGCCTCTGCCTCCCAAGTGTTGGGATTAAAGGCATGTACAACGTGCCTGGCCCCAACAACAAGAGATTATTTAACACTCTATTTAATTAAGAGATAGAAAAATGCAATGGGCTGGTCCCCTGGCATTCACAAAAGGAACACAGTACAGTGTTCTGCCCACTTTTTAATAAAATTGGCCTGTTAAGGCCCCGAACTAGAGCTGGCCTCCCAGGAGGATGGAGACATCAAGAGTGGGAGGGTGTCCTCCAGAGAGAGGTTGCACTTCTCAGCAGGCATGGGAAGGGCATTGACAAGGGGGCTCCATCTAGAAGGGGCCTCACCTGGAAAAGAGGTTATAAAAGACCATTAAAATATTTTTTTTCCTAAAATGGAAGCACTTGTGAGATTCTGTGTCTTTTCAAGTTGGGGAGAATATTGCTGGGAGTGTGATAATGCACAGACCTGAGATTATAGGAGGACACAGCCATTTCAGGAAAGAACTTTTATTGGGATGGTGCCCAGGTGAGCATGACCATCCTGGCAGAGGATGTGAGCAGCCAGTGCCCAGATCAGCCCTGTCTTCAGACATCCAGCCTGGCATCTTGCATCCAAAGGGACCGAGGACGGGAGGAGAGGTGAAGGGTACCAGTGGCAGTACCCTTCCCGTCATCCTCCCTCTAGGCCGGGAATCGCATGTTTTAAGGACAGGGTGGGGTTACACAGAGAAAGCTATTTCTCCTCTCACATTAAGTGGGAGTCATAAAATAGAGCTGGCAGGAGGTCCTATGAGTGCAGCAGTACAGTTTGCCAAGGTTGGAGTGGGCAGGGCTGGAGGACGGCACTGGAGGGATTTGGCAAGTCCTGTCAGCCAGTCACTGGTCCAGGGAATGAGGCTTTCTTTCCCAGGGCCCTTGAATCTTCAGTCCTGCCATTTGCTTGGCTCCCTGGCCTTTATTCTCCACCCTCCAATCCCTGCTCGGCTGCCAGCTGGGCCTACTGCCCCCCCCCCCAGCTTTTCCTTCACATCTGGAGCCAGGAAGGAGTGTTGGAACTGCCCCTCGGGGACTGGAACTCACAGCTGTGTTCCTGGCTTTCTCAGAAGGAGCTAAGTCTTGAGGTTTTGAGACAAGCCAGGCCGGGATGGGACAGATACAGAGGGGCAGTGACTTGGGAGGAAATGAGGAGGATGACACCACACTGGGCCAGTACCGAGAACAGCCAGCCTCATCCAACAGCATGCTCCTGCTCAAGGGTGCTGTGTGTGGTCTGAGGTGATTCTCAAAAGCAGTTGGACCCTAGTGTCTGAAGCCCCATTTCTCTACCCACTGGGACAAGCTATTTTAGAGGCTTTGTCTTTGGAAAACTTTGTAGGGGATCGTGAGTGCCTCTTCTAGGCACCAAAAAGGGAGTGTCCATTTCTCCATCCAAGGCCTATGAAAGTGACTGTCTGCACATATGATCCAGCTGCCCTGGACTGAGGTCACTGCCTGATACTGAACGTGACTCAACTTGAGCCGGAAGCCGTACACTGCGTCACACTGCCCCTCCCAACTCCACAAGTTCACATACATGGGGGAGTTTATAATCTTAGGTTGACAGCGAGACCCTCACGATCACATACATAGCAAAGTGTGTATCTGGGCATCCACCCAGGCCGTTCTTAGCTGGGGATGGGAGCGGGCCGAGCTCTCTTCAAGCTCTGCAAGCTGAGGCAATACCCTGCAAGGGTCAGGCCTGGGAGTGGAGCTTTGATGTGGAGTTGTTGGATGGGGCTCCTTGGTGTTCTAGGAAGGAAGTTTTCAGCCCAACTTATGCGAGTGGGTCGTCTGCCAGCTTGCCTGGTACTGATTAAACCTTGCCCTGAAAAGGCAGCAGGAGGGGAGTAAAAGAGTTTACATCAGGTTGCGCTGGGTAACTCCTGCTAGTTCGCTCCCAGCTCAGTCCTGATTCTGACGCCTCTTAAAGTCAGAAGATGCATCCACTTGTCAGTTACCTGGGGTGACTGAAAAATGGAGATTCCTGGGTCTCACGCGGCTGGGCGTGGGGCACAGAATCAAATTCTAACAAGTATCCAGATCCACAGCTCTAAGTCTAGACTCTAGGAGATCTCATGGGCCTCCCTTCAACCCTCCCATCTGGTTTGCAATAAAACCCATCCTAATCCCTGGTGCCCTTGAGCGGTGTTAAATTAGGCGCACGGCGCAGGTCCCGCCCCAGGCGGGTGGGGGTGGGGGCTTGACTGAGCTGTCTGTCTAACCGTTGTCCGTGGCTGGGCGGGGCCATCGGACTGAGTTTCTCCGCCCAGGTCCGCTGCATCGGGCTGAGCTCTGGATTCCCGGGTTCTCTCGGTGAATGGGGAGTCGGGGGTAACAATCGCTGTTCCGAACTCTGCCTTGCTCCACGAGGTCTGGGAGGACAAACCGACTGCCGGGGAATAAAAGATGTATTCAACCACGGCGTTAGAGTCTACAAACCAAGTCCTCCTTCACGGGGGAAACTGAGGCCCTAGAAATAAAGGGAGGGTCTCCCAGCTCGAGACGACTGTCCTGGGCGGCACATAGTATAGATCTTCCATCTAACACATTTAAATGATGTCTTAATTTAAAAGTGTTGCTTTTATTTTTGCTTTTTTTGTTTTAATTTGTTTTATTTTAAATCTGTCTGTGAATGATACGTGCACATGAGGTCAAGCGTTGGACCCCGCTGGCGTTGAAGTTACAGGCGGTTGTGAGATGCCCATCGTGGATGCTTGGGAACCGAATTCTGGTCGTCTGGCGCTTCATTCTCTTAACCGCTGAGCCATCTTTTCAGCCCCTCCAGTTGAGGTTTTGATTTACGTGTTCAGAGGACATAAGTATATATTCGATTGCTTTCCTCCTGAGACTGTCTAGTCTACAAAAAATTTGAGCTTGGAAACAGTATTGTCTGCTAGACAGTTAAGTGTAGTGTGCACACAAAAACGGCCCCTCCCTGCTGTGCCATTTAATTAGCCGAAGAAACCTCTGTTTCTCCATCTGGAAAATACCGATTACCCATGCCTGTATCACAATGAAATCCTAAGGATCTAATGGGACAGTGATTGTAAAGACATTGTGTGGACCGTAAAGTGAGTTATAAATAACGGAATTGTAAAACAGCCTTGCATAATGGAAAATGCTGGAGAGTGTATGGAACCAGTGAGCTAGATTTTTGGGACCAAGTACTTGCCCCAGTAATGAGTTAACCCACTTGGTATGCCCACAGGCTTAGAGCACCGTGTCAGTAAAAGGACAGAAACAAAGTTTTGCATAATCAGTAGACCGGGTTCAAGCTGCCTTTCTAGCAGTGGCTTTCAAGTTACAGTTTGACACCTCTAGGGATACTTGGAGAAAAATTTGGAGGGTGAAGTCACTTGGTGCCAGTGGTCTGTGAAATGTAACAGTTGCTTCCTAAATATGGTGAGAAGCACAACTCCACAGTTGATATGTGCTCCTCAAAGTCTTCTGATGACTTGGTAATCTTAATTATAGCTACAGAAAATGATTTGGTAGTTCAAAATCACCTCGGTTCTGTACAGGCTGTGGTTTTAGGAAATTAGATCTGTGTGCAGATGGCCCTCAATTACTGAGGATTCCACTGTGTGATCAAGATGAATTCAGTGGAATTTTGATCTTCCTAGCTAATGATATGTGGAAGAATATTCCCTTGATGCTAGGCTGGGGCAGTGACCCACAACACATTGAACCATTCATGTGGTCACAGCAGGGGACCCACGGTGCTCTACTCTGGGCTGTGTTCTGGCTAGGTGGATTGTTGCTCCCCCCCCCCCCTTGAGGCAGGGCCTTGCTGTGCATCCTAAATTAGCTGTGGTACTCATTGTGTAACCCAGGCTGGCCAGGTCAGAGCACTACTCCTACCTCTTCAGTGCTAGGATTATACATTGTCACCACACCTAGCTTAAATGCACATTTATAATATATTTATCATGAACAAAGAAGTGTATCAGAATATAATCCCATTATACATCAAGGAGAGTGGTGTGTGTGTGTGTGTGTACTCCATCTACTTTTTTTTCCTGTACCATTCTTTGTAAAACAAAACAAACAAACAACAACAACAACAGAAACCCTGTTCAGTGTCAAGTCCAAAGAAAGTAGGGACAGGTGGGCAGTGGTGACACACGCCTTTAATCCCAGCAATTGGGAGGCAGAGGCAGTCGGACTTCAGTGAGTTGAAGGCCAATCTAGTATGTCAGGACTGTTATACAGAGAAACCCTATATGGAAAAACAAGACAGACAGACAGAGAGAGGGGGGCAGGGAAAGAGAGAGAGAGGGAGAGAGAGAGAGAGTGGGAGAGACAGAGAGAGAGGGAAGGAGAGAGAGAGAGACAGAGACAGACAGAGACAGAGACAGAGAGAAGAAAGAAAGTTGGGACAAATGGCTCTCTGTGGTGCCTATTAGCATACAAAGTGCATGCTGGCCTGCAGGCTTTTTCTCAGTGTCATTGGCTCTTGTCTGCTCTTCTCACCCTGCCCTCTACCCTAAACTGCTCCAGGTCATGAACTTTCCTTCCTTCAGCTTCTCTTTCCTATATAGTCCTGCCATTTTGGCCATGCACCTCTTGATTCTCTCTTTGATCTTCCTCTCTTGGCCCCCTCTCCCTTGGTCCACCACTCTCTGCTCTCTTACTTTCTTCTTTCCCCTTCCTCTCTGAATCCCCCCTCTCCTCTCATGGCCCCACCCATTCTGCTGGAGCAGCCATGTCCTCACTTCATACAATTAGGATCTTTGGATTTCTGTGCCCAAGAAATAAGCTGACCAGAGATGATGGTGTGCACACTTTTAATCCCAGCACTTGGGAGGCGGAAGCAGGTAGATCTCTGTGAGCTCAAGGCCAGCCTGGTCTACAGAGAAATTCCAGGACAGTTAGGGCAACAAAGAGAAACCCTGTCTGAAAACACCAAAACAAAATAAGGTAGAGGGTTGGGGAGGGTATAATTCAGTTTTAGAGTGTTTACCTGGCACACACAACGCTCTGGGTTAGATTCTCAATACCACACAAATAGAATGTGGTCAGCCTACATCTGCAGTTCTAGCACTGGCATGATGATCCGAAGTTCAAGGTTATCCTTGGGTATATAGCCAGATTGAGGCCACCCAAACCTGGATTACACGAGACTCTGTTTCAAAAGGGAAAGGAACTGAAAAAACAAGATTGGGAAATGATCTTGAGGCTTGATTGATGGCTAATTTGAGAGGAGCCCAGATGCCTGGTAGCCTCAGCTTCTTCATTTAGAAGGACAGCAGGACAAGCAGCTAGTGTTTGGTAAAAGGGTTGTGGAAACTTGAACTCTGGGAGGCAGGTGTTACTGCTTGCTCAGATCAGATGGAGAGGGCTAAAGTATACAGAGGCTTGTCTTGCCCTCTAGGAAGGATGGGGAGGTGGAGAGGATGGAGCTGGGCGGACCTGGGCAGAGAGAGTGAGAGGAGGCCCGGATGTCAAAACACCCCTTTCGGACAAAAGTTGCAGTTACTGAACTAGGCTGTTTAGAATCACCTGTGATTCAGATACTTCCTAAGGCACCATTTACATCTGCCATGAACTTTCTCTTGTCTCAAAGTGAGTTTTTCTCTTTGTTAAGCATCAAACTTCTCTATCTAAGGATGTGAAGTCCGAGAGTAGAAGTCGGAGTCTGACAGAGACTCGGGCTCTGCCTTCCTCTGTGAATTCCCTGTACTGATGTAGTCCTTGTGTGTGAGTCACAGAAACTTTTTAATTAACTTTCCTGAAAATCCTGCTGTTGTTCTCACTGACATCACTGTGTCTATATTTGCCTTTTTTCAATATTTCTCCCAAGTTCAGTGTCAAGAGTGCAATTTCTTAGTGCCCAGGCAACAAAGCCCTGGCCCTTAAATTTCCATGCGAGAGTGGTGAAGGTGGTATCTTTAACTTTGTCCCCTTGATATTCTCTTTGCCTAATTGGCAGTGACTCGTGGGGGATGAATCCCTTCCTAAATTTAGATTCCTATCTGGACTAATCATTTCCTCTTGCTTGATTGGAGATAGATTCCACAGGACTCACATTCTCCCATTGAAGCTGTGGCTTCCAGACTTCATTTTCTAATCTTTTGGGTGGTATTTCTTTAGCCATCCTCCTCTCAACCACAGCACCACAATTATAATAAAAGACCATTCTTCAAATGTCCTCATTGAATCCCCATTAGGTTTAGGAGCAGCTGAAAGATACATGCGATTGTCTGGTGTTCCTCAGTCAGGGAGCTCAAGGGATCCTCTTGATAGGGGTTTAGGATGTCCCTGCCCTGTGGGTGGCTTGACCGTCTTGAAGAAGAGCACTGGGAACATGGAGCGGCTGGTGGATATTGACAGAGGCACACATACAGCCAGGGCTGGCTCAGGGGAAAGCACATATTGAGCATGGAGTGTAATTGCCCATGGGGTAGTGGACACATAGTGTGCGTATAACATCAAGGTTGTACGCCACAGCTCAATGATGTATCCTGTGAACAATATATGTCCACAAGAGGCTGTTTGTTTACTTATTTTATTGTCTGTTTTGAAGTTCTGGGGATCAGACCCAGGGCTTTGCACAAGTTAGGCAGACACCTTGCCATGAGTTATATCCTCCTCCTCCTCCTGCTCCTGCCCCTCCTCCTCCTCCTCCTCCTCCTCCTCCTTCACAAAGGGCCTTTTGAGAAGAGCTGTGATCAGATTAGAACGGCAAGCCTGTGATGAGAACATTCAGTGCATGTCAGACCCAGGCTAGGGAGGGTGGCTCAAGGAAGAATAGCAATTATGGAGGAAGTGGATTGATGATCCAGCAGCAAACAGCTCCTCATCCAAGAATATAATCCTTGTGGGTAGAAAGAAGGACAACATGACCTTTTCTCATCTTTCCCTGTTTGTGACCTGGCTGGGAAGACTGAAACACGGGGGATCGCAGCCTTCTTTATCAGCTTGACACCAGAGATTGCCTCAGGTTTTGATGCTAGAACTGCCCATGGCTGGTGTGCAGTTACACCTTCTAAACCCAACCCAGATAAGATTGTTTCCTAAAGACCTTTGTAAAGCAGAAGGGAAATTTGAGATTTCATATCCTTGCCATTAGTTTGTGTCTAAATGTTTCTTTCCCTAATAGACAAACTTACTGACCCTTTAAATAATTTATATTTCAATTAAGATTTTTAAAATTTAAGTATCTAAACAGTAAGAGTTTGAGAGCAGGGGTATGGC
The DNA here is from genome assembly GCF_017639785.1 of Mesocricetus auratus. Classification (NCBI taxonomy): domain Eukaryota; kingdom Metazoa; phylum Chordata; class Mammalia; order Rodentia; family Cricetidae; genus Mesocricetus; species Mesocricetus auratus. The sequence goes on along the minus strand of NW_024429203.1, from coordinate 14,653,992 downwards.
CAGTGGTAACGTACTTTCCTAGCATGCTCCAAGACCCTGGGCTTGGTCCTTAATACTACAAGAGAAAAAAAATAGTAAAAGTTTCTCTCTTATGAGTAAAGTTTGTAAAGAGGACTCTAAGGGCAGAACTTCCCTTAATTTTTTTTTCTTGATGGAGGCCCTCACAAATCACACATTCCTGGGAAGTTCTAATCAAACTGGTGGATGTAAACCCTTCCGTTTCACTTCCTGTTCCATAATAGCAAATACCATACCTAGCATATTTTCCTCCTCATCCAGGAAGTGAGGGTTGAATTTCCTGTTAACTCTTCTGTGTTCTGAGAAACCATCCAAGGACCACATCAGGTTGGTCTGCATCAGTTTGTGGTTTTCCTTCGCATTCCAGAAACTCAAAGGTGGCTGCTAGGCCTGTGTTTTATAATGGCCTGTTTCAACAGGTTTCTCAGAAATAGGTTTGGTGTGGCAGTTAGCTCTTCATTCGAGAGCACTTCCTTTTCTGTGGAAGTTGAAGGGTGGTGGAAATAACCCTGGCCTTTGCAGATTGATAGCAAGCCTGAGAATTAGAAACTGGGCTCCTATCCAGGGATTGTGAGCCAATAATGAAGTCCCAGCTATCAGAAAACTGGATCCTGGCCTGGGGTGGGGGATGATACACAGAGTGTCTTTGTTTCTCAGGGAGTTTGTGGTCTTTCCAGGTCATCTGGGGACTTAAGGTGGAGGATGAAGGCCGGCCTCCTTGATGGAGCTGTGACTTGTCCTTATCCAGCCAGCTCTTGAGTGGCCTTTGTTGTTAGCTACTTCCACGAGTACTCTAGAGAGTGGCTCTGAGCTTGCACTGTATCATGGAGACATCGTGTACTGGCATGCGTGTCCAAATCTTACATTTGCTTCTTATTATCTCTGTGATCTTGAGCAAGTCCTTTGGCTTCTTTAAGCCTCATTCCCACATATGCAAAGCACGAGATGCTTTATCAAGTTGTGAAGTCGGTAAACTGCGAGTGTAAGAGCGTCATGTCATCTCACAGAAAACACCACCAGGGGAATTCAGGGTTTCCCACTTCCTCCCCTCCTACCTTTCTTTACTAACTTTTCTCCACCTCCGCTCCTGTGAGAGTCAGCAAGGCTGGAGACAACTGGGGGAGCAAACGTGTGTGGACTCCTCAGTGCTCCAGAGACCCCCTCCCCGCTCCCCTCCCCCTCCCACCGGCCTGAAGTGGGAGGAGCTTCACCTACAGAAAATTGTCTAGTTCACTGTATGTTTTTCTGTCCATGCTGTACTCTCTTATAAACGTTGTGTACGGGTGACCTGTTTCTTGTGCAAGTCTAAATGTGTTTGTACACGGGAGAGTTAGGCATACACAGCCTAGTCTGATTGTGATCACCTTGGTGCTGTCACTTCATCTTATGTAATTATCCACATTTTTTCTCTGTGAGTATCAAGGTCCTGGAGGGTGATGGGTTCATTAAGTACCATGGGAGCCTGGCGTTAGTGGTGCACACCTTTAATCCCAGCCCTCGGGAGGCAAAAGCAGGTGGATCTCTGTGAGTTCGAGGTCAGCCTGGTCTACAGAGCTTGTTCCAGGACAGCCTCCAAAACAATACAGAGAAATCCTGTCTCGAACCCCCCCAAAAAAAAGTACCATGGGGAAGTTTTCTTTCCTGTTCTGGTTATTGTGTCATAATTCTTGACTCCAAGAAAGAATGGATACTTCCACCCTAGTAATTCGATGTGTATGTGTGTGTGTGTGTGTGAGATAGAGATAGAGATAGAGAGAGAGAGAGAGAGAGAGAGAGAGAGAGAGAGAGAGAGAGAGAGAGAGAGAGAATGCTGTGATCAGGACTAGAAAGTAGCTTACCCAATAGTGGAGAGGCTATCTTAAATGCCCTTCCCCAATAATAAGACTGATGACTACCTTATATGCCATCCTAGAGCCTTCATCCAGTAGCTAATGGAAGCAGAAGCAGACACCCACAGCTAAACACTGAACTGAACTCATGGAATCCAGTTGCAGAGAGGGAGGAGTGATGAGCAAAGGGGTCAAGACCAGGTTGGAGAAATCCACAGAAACAGCTGACCTGAACAAGGGGGAGCTCATGGCCCCCAGACTGTTAGCTGGGAAACCAGCATAGGACAGACCCAGAACCCCTCGTAGTGTGTGTCAATTAGGAAGCCTGGGCAATCTATGGGACCTCTGGCAGTGGATCAGTATTTATCCCTAGTACATTAATGGACTTTGGGAGTCCACTCCACATAGAGGGATACTCTCTCAGCCTAGACACACAGGGGACAGTCTAGGCCCTGCTCCAAATGACAGACTTTGAAAATCCCCCATGGAAGGCCTCACCCTTCCTGGGGAGCGGAGCAGAAAGGGGATGGGATGGAGCTTAGTGGGGGGCAGGGGAGGAGGGGAGGTAGAGGGAACTGGGATTGACATGTAAAACAAGCTTGTTTCTAATTTAAATAAAAACATCTGAAAAAAGGAAGTACCTTATCCTACCATGTCCAAGTGATCAGGAGAAATTAATGGGGCAATCCTTTTAAGTCACTTCTTTCTTAGTCTAGCACATCAGGACAGTTTACATGTAGTTATGGGTCTTTGTTCTCTACTGGCAAAGGGTAAATGCATATAGAAGAGGAAAAGCATTTTGAAAGGAACCTAGAAGGGACAGAGGTCAACAATCCTGGAGTCTAGGAGAAGCCAAGATGGTACAAGGAGCAAGGTGTAGAGCTCCAGTGTGTACTTTCATTTCTAATCCTTCTGGCTGGGGTCCTGCAAAGGATGAGATCAAGGAAACTGAGAGAGTTTTGAAGCGACAGGGAATATAATTGAGGCAGAAAGTTACTCTGAATGGAGAAGCTACAAAGACAAGGTTAGCATCACCCAAGGAAACAATGTGTAGAAGAAACACAAATTTGATGATGAAGGATCTCATGATTGATAAGGACCTCCAAGAAGGCTGCGGAAGAAGAGTCAAAAACTAGTGAGGACCTTCCAGTCTTAGAAACAATTTGGTTCTTCAGAGTTGGGTTTGAACCCCACTCACTGTACTAGCACACTACTTCATTTATCGATCCTGTCTTCTACGATGATGTTTAGAAGTTTACTCTGGTTGGGCAGTGGTGGAGCAAACCTTTAATCCCAGTACTTGGGAGGCAAAGGCAGGTGGATCTCAATGAGCTTGGGGCCAGCTTGATCTACAAGTGAGTTCCAAGACAAGCAGGGCTACAAAAAGAAACTCTGTCTTGAAAAAACAACACAAAACAAACAAAAACAAAACAAAAATAAAAACCACAAAAGTTTACTTTGATTTTTTTTTTGAGCTCTGTACTTGAGTGTTAGAGTGTTGGTGAAAGTCTGTGGTCTTTCAAGAGGGCCTACTTCTTATACCCAAAGTGGAGGAAGGCTCCCCTACAGAATAGTACTGAGAAAAAATGCTGTAAAGATCTGGTCAGTGTCCAGAGTGATGGTATTGCCTTACTGCATTTGGTAAAAATTGAGGTTTGTGAGACCTTGTTTTGGTTGATGCCATCCACAGAGTCAACCTGTAGGTTCTATTATGGTCACAACCAGCCCCAACAATGACTTTCCCTGCTGGGAAAAACTGAAATAAAGAACAGCCAACAGACAACAAGCAAAAAGCAACAGAAAACAAAAATCCCCTGGGTTTGCACAATGTACTTGAACTCTTGGGGTCCTGTGGCTATTCAGGAACAAAAGCACAGAGCAGGTTTGTTGGGGGTAATGGCCCTACTGTTTATTCTTAAGTGGGGGAGTGATGGGAGGGAGAGGTGCAGAAAAACTTTCCCTCTTGCACGCAGTCCAGTCTACTGGGGAATGGACAATTGTTCCTTGTGTTCATCAGCTGCGAAAGTCCGTCTCATCCTCCAGCCTGTACTTCAGCCCCCTCAAGTCCACACCTCCCAGGAAGCACTCTGCAATAACTGCTCAACAAGCCCTGGCCAGAGAAGTTCTCACACTCCTTATACTAGCTTGATTGTGCTGCGGGAAGGAAGGGAGAACACAAAGCAGGGGTAAGGATGAGGGCAACGGCTTCGAATCGTACAGCCTGGCACAGGGTGTGTGGGGCCAGGTGTTCTCCAGGCATCACATCCTCCCTCCTCCCCCTCCCTCAACTCCGAGGACACTAGACTCTGATGGGCCAGTCCCACCGCCAAGCTCAGAGGCATCAAGTTCAAGAACAGAATATAGACACAAAAACACCAAACAAATTGGAGGTGGGCTCCCAGGCAGATGCTCCGTTGGCCAGGGTCGTTTCTCAGCCCTCAGCCTCTGTGGTATGGGCTATGCACAGTGCGGAAGCTGGGGTCTCTGGAGCAACTCAGTGCTGGGCAGAAGTCCTCTGTTCCCCAAAGCTGTAGGTGATACAGGCACCAGGGATGGCTTATGGGCAGCAAGAAGAGCTAGGAGAGTGGACGGCAGTTTCATAAAAGCCAAGTTCTAGCTGCCCCTAGTGCCTGTGGGAGGACAAGGTGGCTGAGGAACCTTTGGGGAAGAGCAAGGGACAAAGCCCTGAGCACTGTGCACTCGGCTGCATCCTCTTCATGTCCCACGCGGGAGACAGGTTTGTGCTTGATTAGAGCTTCGGAGCAAGGTGGTAACAGAGGTGCTTGGGGGTCACCCTGGAGGTGGCCAGTTCTAGGGTCCTCTGCAAAGTAGCCCCAGTCCTTGGAGAACAAAAATGTCCCCGTCCTCCTCCCTGGCCCGTCCCTGCACAGTGTGTGATCCTCAGACATGAGTCTGCATCCGCCGCTGCAGGGGTCGACTGGGGTCGGAGTTCTGGGAAGAGGACTGGGAGTGATGGGAAGAGGAGGCAGAGGCCTTGCTGGCCTTGTCGAACTGCACGTAGCCGTCCTGCTTGCCACTGCTGCTGACACTGCTGTCACACTGCGTGTCCAGGAAGGAGCTGCTGTCGCTGAGGGAGCCCCTCTGAAACTCCCGCTCACAAAGCTCAATGGAAGAGCTGCCCATGCCCAACACAAACCGCTGTCCGTAGTCGTAGAGGCGGCCCTGGCCACTCAAGGTGCTGTAGATGTTGGTGAAGGACATGCCTGTGGGCACACGCTGCTTGCCTGTTGGACGCAGGTCTGGCTGGCAGCTGGACAGGGAGATGGTTGGGGTTGAGTGGTGTTCTTTGAAGGTGTTGACGCTGTAGTAGCCATTGGTGGGGTCCTGGGTAGACAAGAACAAGAGGCATTTCACCATGGAGCCTTCCCTGGCTATGGCAGGAGGCTTGGCTGACCAGTGCTACTTTGCACAGGGGAGGCATGGAAGGAGGGAAGGACTGGGAAGCAAGGGTACTGACCAGAATACAGGAGGGGTTAGCATGGCAGGGATGCTAGTAGAGCCTGGCATGTGATCATTTGTCAGGAGGGAAGGTGAAGCTATTCCAGACCTGGTTTACATCTGGGCAGTGCAAGATCATTCGAAAGGCAGCCTTAATTGTTTTTATATGTTTGTCCAGAACATGAACACTGAGACAGGGTTTCTCTGTGTAGCTTTGGAACCTGTCCTGGAACTCCCTCTGTAAACCAGACTGGCCTTGAACTAACAGAGATCCTCTTGCCTCTGCCTCCCGAGTGCTGGGACTAAAGGCACGTACTACCCCTTTACAATCTGTGTGTTACAAGGCTGTGGGAGGGGAGAATTGTAGCAATCCAGCCTTAACTCAGGGGCAAGGAGAGCAGCTGCCTTCAGCCCCTCCCCCTTGGTGACACCTGTCTCCAGGTTGGCCTTGAGTCCTTCTACTCTGCTTGATGTGGTTCTTTGTGTGCATAAGACATGAGATCATCCTCTCTGCAGTCCACACCCACTACGGCCACTCCTACCTTTAGGTTCTGAAACTCCTTCTCCTCTTCCTTGAGGACCTCCAGCTGCTTCAGCACAGAGTCTTGCTGGAATTCACCCCGGTCCATCTACAACCCAAAAATGGCTACTCAGTGCAGAGAAGGTGGGCTCAACGCCACCTCCTCCCAGGAGAAGATGAAGAAATGAGCTCCGTATGTGTCCCCTGCGCAGTCTAGACTGCAGAAAGGCAGGTGAAGGAGTGAGGATGCAATCCCAGAGCTCAGTGATGCTCTGGGAACTGTTGTCCCAGGACAGAGACAGGAGAGCGTGTTCTTCCATTGGGCAGGGACATCTTCTCCAGACTGCTCACTTGAATGTCTGTTGAGAAAGCCTGGCCAGATCATGCACTCTGGGTCCTTTATATACAGAGTGAGATGCAGAAAGATGGAGAGCTCTGCTCACCAGGGAGATAGAGGTAGTTAAGTAATCCCAGAATATCACATTGCATATAGAGCAGGCTCTTTAGGGCAGTCTGTTAAGCAGGCCGGGTTGTTGGAAGAAATCTCCATCAAGATGCTGGCCATGCAGGTGCTATGGTTTGGATCTGAGCTATCCCCCCCAAAGGCCATGTGGTCAAGGCTTGGTACTTATCATGTGGTACTGTTACGAGGTAGTGCTTCATAGAAGGAAGGGAGGTCACTGGAGGTGACCCTAGAAGAGGCCACTGGAACCCTGGCCCCTCTTGTCTCTGTTTGCTTCCTGGCCAGCATAAGGCAGAGTCTTCTCAGAGGCATGCTGGGCTGTGATGTTCTGCCTTGACATGGGTCAGAAGGCATCAGGACCCATGAACATGGGCTGAAACCATGAGCCAAAAGAAACCGTTCCTCTTTTACTTTTTAATTAATCTATCTCTGTGTGTGCAAGCCCTGATATATCACAGTGTGTGTGTGTGGACATCAAAGGACAATTTTCGGAAGTAGGCTCTCTCTTTTCTCTGTGGTTCTGTGGTTCAAACACAGATTGTCAGACTTGGGTGTCATTGGCTTTCCCCTCCTGAGTCACCTCACCAGTGTTGGTTTTTGTTGTTGCTGTTATGTGACAGGGACTCATTTTGTAGCTCAACTTGACCTGGAATTTTTGCCCAAGTCTCCCTCTTCCTCTTCCTCTTCCTCTTCCTCTTCCTCTTCCTCTTCCTCTTCCTCTTCCTCTTCCTCTTCTTCTTCTTCTTCTTCTTCTTCTTCTTCTTCTTCTTCTTCTTCTTCTTCTTCTTGTGTGTTGCATACGTATTCTTGTGTGAATACGTTGTGAGTGTGTTTCTGTGTGTGTGTGTAGGCCAGAGATTGGCGCTGGGTATCTTTTAAAATCATGTTCCATTGTATTTTTTGAGACAGTCCAGAGCTCACCAGTCTAGCTAGCCTGGCCAGTAAGCTCAATGCAGCCTCCTATCTCCACCTCCCCACGATTGGGATTACTGATACAAGCCTTTTTCACATGAATTCTGAGAGAATTGAACTCAGGTCCTTATGTTTGTGGGTCAAACCATCATATCAACTGAGCCATTCCCCCATAGCCCTCATTTTCTCAGTATCTGTCATAGCCACAAAAAGCTGACTAACACAATAGGTCACATCTGTCCCATGCAGCAGGGACTCAAATTCACCAAGAAACTGCCTACCTTAACATATGCCAAACAGCCTGGGGGGAGAGACCTTGTTCTCTTCAAATCCCCATCACAACTGGTTTAGGACCTTGTATGTGGTGGTCACTGACTAGAATGCTTCTGGCCAGGGCGAGGGCAGTGTTTGGTATTTGTGAATGAGTGAGCAGCTGGATTCTCAATTGCAGAGAGTAAAGATTAGATGTAAGATCAGGACAAGGCTTCCAAGGTGCAGAGTGAATTTAAAAAGTGATCGGGGAACACAGGGATGCCTCCCGAGACACAAGATGCATCAGTCACTCCGGCAGTGGTACTCCAGTTCAGGCCCCACCCAGCCCTTTGAGTGGGGTTTTTGTTTGTCTCTCTTACTTCTTAGTGTTGGAGGCCTACAGAACGGGCTTGCATCCTGTTGTTTCCTCACTAATTGACTACTTTTATTTTTCATTTTTCCAGTAAATGTTTTGATTCCATCTAGATTGTTGTTCTCCCCGCCCCCATACAATGTCTAAGCCTACTTCCCCTTGATGATGGAGTATTTCCCAGATAATAGGGAATAAGATATCTCAGTGTGGAGGAGGGGGACCAGTGAATATATCTTCCCAAGGGAGGGACTAGTTACAGTGCCTCAGCAAGTCCCTTCTGCCAAATTACCTCTCTGCTCTTTCCCAAATACTCAGGGATACCTGTCTTCTTCCCGAGGACCTGACTTTGGGACAAAGAAAAGCCTCCTTGGGAGAGAACTAAAGGGTCCATTAGGCATGAGGGGTGGACCTGATGAAGCTTAAGTAGCATCATTTCTTCTCAGGTCTGGGATGTGGGTTTCCTTCTGTGTGAAGGAACATTCTGCTATATCAGGTGCTGTGTTAAGGAGGCCCCAGGGGAAATACATGACGTGACCCTTGCCCTTGAAAATCTCCAGAGTATTTGGAGAGGTTTCCTTGTCTTCCGGCAGTGGGCTGTCAAAGAGGCTCAAGGGGAGTGCAGCAAAGAGTGCACAGCTTGCCATTGTGTGAGGAGGGGCAGGCCGGAAAAATCTTGCAGTAGGTGGCATTTGAACCACTTCTTATTGCAGGATGTGAAATTTAGCAGCCGTGTCAACAGGGAGAGGGGGCGTGGGTCTTTGATATGTAAAGAACTCCCAGATCAAGAATCACCCGTTCTTATGTCTGGAATGCCAGATTTGTTGGGCTAGAAGATGGAATTGGAAAGATTGGCAGGTGTCTTGCAGCAAAGGGCGTGATGGGGTGCTGGCCAGCTGGGCTTCATCCAACAGACGTGGAAGCCACTGAGGGACTTCGGTAGATTGTTACAGGAGCAGATTTACATTTAATATTTTATTGAGTTTGAGGCAGACTCTCATTAATTAGTTCAGGCTGGCCTCACAGTCACAGAGCTACTACTTTCTGTTTTTACCTTCTGAGTGCTGGGGTTACAGGTGTGTGCTGCCAGGTTTGTATTTCAGAAAGACACTTTTTGCAGGGCCACAGAGGCTGGATTGTGACTAGTGGCCAAAGCCACGTTCCATTAGGGGGTTGCTGCAATGGCCCAGGGAGCACTGGCAAGGACCAAGAGAAGGAAGTGACCGTGGAGGAGAGGTGAGACACATATCTGAGACTTATTTTTGAAGCAGAATTGACGGACTCGGTAAATCAATTGACTAGAGAAAGTGTAGCAGAGAGAAATGTCAGTTCCGTTCATCAAACATTTGTGACCCTCTGCCAGGGATGAATAAGGCAGTAGTTGCTCCCCACCTAGTGGGTGAATTTAGAGCACCACAATAGTTAGCAGTTCTTAGTTAGACCCTTGCAGGCAGGCGCCTCGGCATTCTTGGATTCTGTATAGTGGATTCCACCAACCATAGGTAAAAAAAATCTCGGGAAAATTTGCCTGTACCAAACATGTATATTTTACTCATTAATCCTTAAACAATACGGTACAGTAATTGTTTACACTGCATTTATATTCCATTACATATTACAAAGTAGAGATGATTTATGTATATGAGAGAATACAGGTAGCTCCTGTGTAAATGTTATATACCATTTTATACAAGAGGCTTGCACATCCTCAGATTTGGGTATCTGTGAGTCATGGGACCAAATTCCACACAGCATCAAGAGAAGACTCCACTGTAGCCCATATGTACCCTGCAAATTACTGTGCTCACATCCATTTCACAGACTGAGGCTCAGAGAAGCCCATGTCGTTTATTCCTTGCTCTCTTGTCACTGTTCCCAGACATTCCCACCATGGATAGTGAGCTCTATGAACTCCTGGCACAGGTGATTAGGCTTCTGCCTGGACAGTGAGCAGGATTCTGGTCCTTGAAGGGAGGATCAGGAAGAGGAGGTGCTGGCTTGGTGTTGCTGGAGGAGTTTTGCATTTGCTTCTGGTGGACATCCAGTTCCCAAGAAGGAACCCGTGCTTCTGGAAAACCGTGTGTGTGTGTGTGTGTGTGTGTGTGTGTGTGTGTGTGTGTGTAAAGACTGCATGTAGACACACATGTAAATTTAAACACAGATTCTTACCCTGGTCAGGATCCAGGTCAGGGACTGTATCATACTTGAATCTCCCATATAACTTCACAGAGGCACAGATAAATGCTCATTGGCTGAGTGTATGCCTGGGGCAGGAGGGGTTTGCCTGGATGCACTGCCTCTCGGCAGTATGGAGAACATCAAAGAGTCTCTGTTCTCAGGATGGAGTGGGGTACGGGCATCATTCTTACCATCAGCTGCTTAATGGTGGTGTGATCTTCAGCCTCCCGACCGGAAGCTGGCTCCTTGTGTACAATCTCCACTCGGATATCATTTTTGGCGGATACAACACCTTTGAGATCTGGACATAAGATAGGAAAGTGTAGACAAAGAAATCAGTTCTCAACCTCAGGCAAGAGATGTCAACTTCCCCACAGCCCCCTGCTGCCACCCCTCTCCCCCATCCCCACCTCCGGATTGACTCTCCCCACCAGACTCTGAATTTGAAGTTTTGAGGATTCCCCACCCACAGGACCTCTGTAGGGAATCTACTTTTGGCTGGATGGGCCCCAAAGGCTGACCATGCAGGTTTCCAAGCTCCTTGGTGCAGGACCGTCAGTATCTTCTGTGGGTGGAGAGGTTGTCCTCATCCATCCCTTCACCTCACCTAGGTAGGCCCTGCCATCCTGAGTCCCCACTCCCTCCGAGAAAAGTCTTCTCTGTCCTTCTCTACCTGGATTTGAGCTCTCTATTTGTAGGACCACAAAACTTAACAATGAAAACGATCATAAGGTCTCTTATCCAGTCCAGAGCACACAGAGGTCTGGCTTCCCTGAACTACAGGAGCCGCCTGTTAGACACATCTGACTGAAATATGCTCTCCTATCATTTCCATGGACAGGCAGCATGGGAGGTTGTAAGGCTACCTTGGTGGGTAAGGCTGTTGGTAAGGTTGCTCAGCTGGGAGTGGAGAATATGTGAGGGGAAGCAGTAGCTTCCTTTCAACCAGTGAAGGATGCCAGTGAATTCTGATCCTAAAAGTTCAGAGTTGGTTGGAGTCATAAAAGTCATGCCATCCAACCACTCTAATATCACAAATGAGGAAACTGAGGCCTTAAATACACGTGACTTGCCCAGGATCACAGCATAGAAGATTGCACCTCTCTTATCTTCAGCTCAATTCAGCCATCCTACTTTTCCCTTACATCTGCCAATGACATGTAACTCTAGAGCTGTGCCCAGGACTGGAAGCCCTTGTAAACACAATTCTTTAAGAGTGTGCTGGCACTGGAACTGTATTGCTACTGATGAAAGATCTTCAAAAGTGTGTCCGGAGCAACACCTCACACGCTCTCGTGCCCTGTGTGGGTGACTTGCTTTTTAGGTTAAGTTAGCAGTCAGCAGAGCAAGGAGGGCCAAACCACCCCATTCCCTCCGAGATTTTCTATACACCCAAAATATGAGTGCTATGTGCCCAACCCAAAGCACCAGTGGCCTGTCCTGCTAGATGGAGGCCAGCTGAGTTTGGTTCAACCTCAGTGGAGTTCCCATTTGCTGCCAGACACCCTCCAGGTGTATAATGGTCCGTCATACCCATCCCTGCCCCAGGAGCTCACAACACTGTTATGACCCCTGTTCGTTGTATTCCTGCTTACTTGCTCTCCTGGGCAGTCTAAGCCTGGCCTTTTTCTCTGTCCCCCTCCCTGAGATCCCGGGTCTCCCTCCCGTACTTCTCTGGGAACGGGCACAGCAGAAGGCCACAATGGTTGCCATTAGGACGAGGAAGGCCACACCAGCTCCTACGGCCACCCCGATGATGACGGCCATTGGCACAGACTCTGTGGGAAATAAACAGATAAGGCTGATGAGGGACAAGGAAATCTGCTGTCCCGCTAGGACCCTACCCAGTCCCCCAGGTACAGCCCCTTTCAAGCTGGGGCCAGACCACTGCCATGCGGGCTCTCCTTGGGAATGCCTTGGTTGGGCCTGGGCAGGCACAGATGGTCCAATAGGGGTGGGTCATCTCTGGATAGGAATATTGAGACTGGGTAGAGGACACAGGGTAGGTAGAGAGCAGAGAGGAGCCATGGGAAGGGGTAGATGCTAGACCAGGCAGTGGAGGGTCTGGGAGAGGAAAACTGGAGATGCGGCCTAACGTGGCTCCCTTCAGCATTAAGGAAGGGATCTATTATGTATGCAGTGGCTGGTGAGTCATAAGTCCATGGCTTTTCTTTGAAAAAAAAAAAAACGGTGATGGTCCCTGCCCTTGTTTGCTCAGTTCCTTCCTTCCCTTTCTGTGGCACAGGGAGGGTACATACAGACAACCAACTCTCAGAGTTTTCAGTTCTGAGGCAACTTCCCCTTCCGGCCTGCTGGGAATCAGGGCCCACAAGCCACATACATGTACAAGTGTTGGGACCAGGGAGCTCCATCACAGTGCTCAGGAGGAAGATCCTTTCTTTTCCCTTGACCTCCCCAAGCAGCTCTTTCGTTTTCAAGCTAACCCTCCAACATCCACCACCCGTTCCAGCCCCAGAGGGCCCAGAGCTCCTTCTTTGTTCTCTCCCCAGCTTGTCTCTGGCTCTTGCCAAATGGGCGAGAATGGTAGGTGATGATGTGGGGGAGGGAAACTGGTTTTCCAAAAAGCTCTGCCCCTTCTATGGATTCCTGTGAGCCCTGGGCACATGATTTTAGATCCGGAGCAGTCTGCCAGGAACAGCTCTAGGAAATTCTGAGGCAGGGTGAAATTGGATGAACCCAAGCCTCTTATTTGGTAAAGACACTAAAGTCCAGAGAACTCAAGTGACTTTTTCGAGGACATGTGTTGCTGCTGCTGTGTGAACGAGGTCGACCCAGGTCTCCTCATACTTCTCCCCACCCCTTCCTGCTCTGTTCTCTGTGTCACATGGTGTCCTCCAAATGTCATGCGCCCCTCACAGCCCCTGCTGCTCTCTCACTGTGCCCCACACCTTCCAAGCAGCTATTCCGTGCCTCTTATCTGTAAAAGGGAGCAGTGACAGCGTGGCTTCAGAGGTTACTATGAGCTTTAGGTGAAAGAACATGAGGGAAGGTCTTGGAGTAGAGCCAGGGGCCCAGCTCTCATCAAGGATTTGTTCCATTTACTCTGTGTGTGGGGAGGACAGTAGCGGACAAAAGCCTTCACTGAGAGGAAATCCCTCTGAATGCCTGAGCTGCTTCCCCACCCACATTCACTGGTGTGGCGCCTTGGATGACCCTCCGAGGGCGTCGTGGTGTTTGCTCTGGAGCTGTGGCTAGAACATCACTGTTCTCTTTTCTTTTGCAGTTTTGGGAATGAAACTCAGGGTTTCATGCGTCCTAAGTGAGTGCTGTGCTACCCTGACCCCTGCTTGCTAGAGACAGACACACTGACATTCTGCTCCCTGAGTTGTTGCTGTGAAGTGTGGGTGTGGGGACACCTACTAGACAGACCTGGTGTCTCACCACCCCAGGATTCACACTAAACTCTTTTGTTACCTACCTATTAGTGGCCAAGCCTACTGCAGAGGTGACAGGAGGTGGCCAAGAGGAGGTAAGAATGGCATATCTCAAGGATTGAAAGGGGAGGTGTTGGGGTTGGGCTCAGAAATCAGGACTGGGGGACAAAAAAGATGTGATCTCTGCCAAGCTGCCTTTGGCAAACAGATGTTCCTGGTTAAATCTTGTAGGTTCTGTGGTTTGAATGTGTTTTGTGTTGGATCTAGCACTCCTGGGAGTCTACTAGGAAAACTCAGGGGTATCTCAGCTCATCTCAGAGCCAATGCATACTCCCTTAAAATCCCCAGGTTTCAACTTCTCATCCATAACTCAGAGTCTTGAGGCAACAGAATGATGGTCAAAGCTGACTTGTGTCCTCTGAGTCCACATTCTCTTGAACTGTTAACAGCAGGGCGTCAGTGCATCTTGGGTAGGCAGTGGCAGACGAGAAGGGACTTGTGAAGGTAGGTAGCTCCCAGGTGGCATCACTTGCCAGGTCCCAGTAAGTTTCCTCCTTTGCTAGCCTCTCAAAGTTTGATATGTCATCTTTTAAAAGCTATTTCTTTCTGGACAGAACATTCCTTTGGGAGGGACTGGAGAGGGGTTCCCTTGCTTGGTCCTTTCCATCTAAGGAAGGAGATGGGTCTGATGGGTCTTAGTCACTGAAGGAGGAAGGAGTATGAAACAGAGACAGGAGAGGACCAGTGCCCCCACAGGACCTGGACTTCTAGAGAATCTGGAGATTTAGGTGGCAGATAATTGCATGCCACCTCTGGATGGACCACAGGGGCCTCTGTGGGATGCTTATGATCTAGATTGGTACTCTGAGAAGAGCATGTGTGTCCGGGGAGTGGGGGGTGTGGGCTCCATATGCAGTTAATTAAAGGAGTGGCACAGGCCAGACAACCAGTGTGGGCAGAGAATTGAGACAGAGGACCCTTATGCCTTTGGCCAGCCCTGCAGAGTAGGATTCACCAAGTCCTGCTGTTCTCCTCTAATGTCCTGCCTGGGGGTACAGAGGGGACAGTTGTATAGATGCAGCAGATCAACCCCTCAGCTTGATAACCACTTTGATGCTGGAGCCCTGAAGGGGCAGTGTCCAGCAGCCTTGACTTGATGATGAGATGATGCTTCCATGGGGGATACAGGGAGCAGGGGAGGTGGTGAGGCAGCGAGCATGGATGAAATAGGCCACAGGCCCCTGGGGAGCAATGCTGAGCTGGTGATGGTGCCAAGGAGCAGAGTCAGGGAGGACCTGGAAGTAGGGGGAGGCCAAGGCAGGGATGGGAACCAGGGCTTCTCAGGACAAGGGGTGGGAGCGGAGCAAGAGCTGTGTCCTGGGGAGGAAGGAGCCCTGGGCTGCTGTGGGATCAGGCAGGTGTCTGGGGTCCCTGGACGCCAGCTGCTGGGAGCCCCTCTCCCACTGCTCTGGCTTCACTAAGCCCTTGACCTGGGGAGGACAGAGAACTTAACAGCCTCCCTGCCCCCTTTTGAGCCCCTCCCCTACTAGCCAAGAGTCCCTCCCTCCATCCCGGGCAGTTCTCATCGGCTCCTTCCGTACCTGCTTCCAGCCCGGCTCCCGACTTCATTTCCGAACCTGTTTGGAAATAAAGCAAGCGTCCACAGCCAGGGCCTGACTGGCCAGGGTGGGGTGGGACAGGGAATTGGTCACCTGGAGGGGTGAAAGGGGAGATTCCCTCCGCTGTCATGTCTCTGGGGCTGTCACATAGATCCAGGTTCCCCCAACTGAACTTGGGTTCATTCAGCCTGACTTGGCCCTCCGGAACAGGGGTAGGGATAGAGAAAAGGCAAACCTGGAGGGAAGGTTCTAGGGGTGGGGAGGACTATATAGGAGTAAGGGCACCAAGGGGAAGACAAAGAGGGTAGGCAACAGGGGGCCAGGGAGGTTTGGATGATGTGTGGATGGTATTATGCAAATCATATACAAAGCGTTATGCAAAGCAGCATCTATTAGGAAGAGGTGTTTGGAGACACTTGATATGTAGGTGCGAGCATGGCCACCTCATGACTGACTGACTGAGGCTTGAGGGGTCTGCCTGGGACTACTCGCTGGGCTTCCAACCTTTGATTCAGAGGCCCAGGCCTGCTGAACAACGCTCCTAAACCCCAGGACTGGGCACTGACTGGCCGAGAGGGATGATCTGTAGCCTATTTTGGGACCTAGTGTGGTGCTGTTATGTGCTGAGTGAACTTCTTTGACCTGGCTCTCATCTTCCTGAGACTTTCCCTTTGGTAGTCTGAGCCAGAGAACTTTAAATGGAGACTGGAGTTCCAGTGTTTGTTCTGAGACGAGGGCTTGCTGTCTGGTCTTGAATGTGTGGCCTCAAGTGATCCTGTGATCTCAGTGTACTGTGTAACTCAGAGTTCAGGCACACACCACCATAAGCAGCATGAGTCCAAATTCCTAGCTAAGCTTAGGAGCTAAGCAAGGGGTATATGGGGTCATCGTGATGCGTCATGGTGAGGTAAGCTTACTTCCTCTTTCCTCCTCTCTCAAAATCCAGCTGCTCTGTGCTCCAGAACTAGGCTGTGTCTCCTCTAGGGTACAGGGGTCCAGGTGTCTCTGGGGGGTGCAGGAGCTCCAAGCCCAGCCCCCACCCCCTCACATTGGCAGTACTGCTCTTCAGTGTTAGCTTTGGCCCATGCTTGGGCAGAATGTGTGGAAGCCAGGGTCTTTAGAAGCCATTGGGTGTTTATCACCGCCATGAGCTTACTCTGTGGTCACCCTTTCCTGCACAGCCTCAGAGCCTATCACTCAGAGCAGTTTGTGTTCCCTTGCTGGGGCCAATGTCCCTTGCTGCAAACGGTAGCTATGTGAGTCTGTGTAGCATTTAGGAAGAGTACTATGTCTCACCCTTGGGTCTGGCCTGTATTCCCTGGTCCCCTGGGCACCCTGAAAGTTCTCACCTTGTTCCTTGAGTCGAATGATCTCTGTGTCAGAGCCGAAGCTGTTCCAGGCTGTGCAATTGTAGATGGTCTGGAAGTCAGCACGCACAATGTTGCTAATGGTCAGCGTGGAGATGACGCCCTCCTCGGTGCTCACTGTCTCCACCGTGTAGCGCCCTGATGTCCCTGATTCCAGCACATTCTCCTTCCAGGACCAGGCCTGCCGGATTGTGCAGGGTTAGGAGTGTCCATATGAGGACCAGGGTGTCATCACTCCAAGATGCTGACATAGCTATATGCTCATGTTTACAGTCACTGCCACACACCACCAACCTAAACACACATCACAAATATAAACAACCCACACAAACACATTATTATACATGTACATAGACATCATATCAAACATATGACCAGTATGTGTTCACACTGATAAGTGTGCATGCACATACCTCACATGACAAACACGCACACATATGTGCATTATAAAACACATAGAAAATCTCAACACACACATATCAGCATGTGCAAACATGATATCTATACATACTATATCATGTACTATGAAAATAAATATGCATGTGCAACATATAATACACATGCATGCACACAAGCACAAATACCACAAATACCTCTGTACACATGCACACTACACAAGTCACATATTCAGAGGAACTCATATACCATATCACATCATAATGCGCATGTGTATGTGTACCTCAGTACACATAAATATACATCACACCATATAAACATATGCCACACCACATATGTTCATCATACCATATCACATATGCATATACAAACATTCATATGTTTATATACACACATCACAAACCACATATACCTCAAATACATCTACATATGCACACACCATGACATGCAATAGCATATCAGACACTGAGTCCTACCAGCATGCACACATAAACATACCATAACACATTGTGCAATCATACCATATCACACATACCAAGAACACATGTTAATATTAATGTACATACACTCCAACATATACACACACCATTGCACATGTGTATCACACATGCCACACGTATACATGCATCACAGCATATAGCACATCTCACACACACACACACACACACACACACACACACACACACACACTGTATATATTACTGACCATGTACAAGTATACCCACATAGGTTGGGGGCACCTCAGAGCATATTTCTTTCCCTGAAGGGCACCCTGTGTGGCTCTGAACTGGAAACATCTTTTTGGCCAAGAGGGACCCTTTGTTGCAGCAATGCAGCCCTCCCCAAGGCCACCTGTCTGGGCTTCCTCGCCAGTACTCCCTAATGCTGAACCCTGGGGAGATGGTTCACAGTGACTTACAACTTTTTTAAGACAGGTTATTACCAGACTGCTCTCCACCTCTTATCGTAACAAGATGGCCTTGAACTGCTTATCCACCCATTTTCTCCTCCCACTGTTGAGATTATGGGTGTGGACCATCACATCATTTTATGGGTATGTGCCATCATCTCCTCTCCAACTCTGTTTATTTACAGGGATGCCTTTGTATGTACCTTATGCATAACCTTACTCCATGTTCAGTGCCAAAAGATAAGTCAGAGCTTGGCTTCCCTCGATCTAGACCAGATCCTTCCTGGCGTGGGGTTCTTTGTGGCATCCTTGATTCTACTCACTAAGGCTAGCACCCCTCACCTTTTGGAAAACACAAAGGTCTCCAGATACTGCTAGATGCTGCTAGGGAACCTAGTGAGAACCACTAGACTAGAAATAAATAACTATAAAGAAAAAGATGGCATAACAATGCTCAAGGGTGATTGAAGGAGATCTTTTACAATGGCCATGTGTTAGATTTATAATTAAAAAAACTAAAGAGTGAGTGGGGAGACATAGGTAATAGTTACTATGTGCAATTATTTGCAATTTTATGTGACTCTTTCAGACAGCAAATGAATCAGATGCCTGAGACAACATTTAATAGCAATAATCCTTTAACAATGTCTTAGTTTACCAGGCAGCATCTCTGGCACACAGGCTCTTATTTGAGCAGTGCCCAGCTGAGCCACAGTCTTCCAGGACTGTCACACTGTGGAGTGTGAATACTTGATCCACACTGGTGGAACTGTTTGGGAAGGATTAGAAAGTGAGGCTTTGTTGGAGGAGGTGGGTCACTGGGGGCAGGCTTGGAGGTTTCAGAAAGACTAGCGGGCTCCCTGGCTCTCCACTGTTCCTGCCGCTGTGTCCTTGCTCTGCCATCATGGACTCTAATCCTTTGAACTGTAAGCTCAATGAAAAGCTTTCTTTTGTTACCTTGGTCTTGGTGTTTTGTTACAGTAATATAAAGTCACTAAGACACCGTCACGGTGCTTACTAAAACAACACTTCCCTCAGAAGTGCTACAAAATGCTCACTTTTTCCTTGTTTTCATACTGGAGCAGCTGCCAGTTTTAGACTGATTGGGGTACAAAATCATCTGTTTAAAAAGATGGCTTAGTGGGTAAGGTGCTTGCCACGTGGGCATGATGACCTGAGTTGAATCTCCAAATCCTATGTGAGTGTGGAAGGAGAGAACGGACTCCACAAAGTCGGCCTCTGATCCCCACTCACGCGCTTTGGCATTTATTCCACCTCTGTGTTCTGCCCGCACAATGATAAGAAATCAGACAATGTAAGCCTTTCTTGAATGCAAACACCATCATGCAAACGATGGTGAGCCCGGGAAGGTGTCTGTCTGGTCTGCCTTAGAGGCTGAGAGGTTGGAGGAGGAAAGGATAATATAGTGGCCATTTTAGAGGGAACATTTTGATCTGGAAGGCACAGAGTATCCCCTGGGCATTAGGAGCAGAGGAGCCTGGAGAGGATGATTCTGGGAGACACAGAGATGGATGACTGTAAACTGCATCGAGTTTACAAATTTATCTCACTGGCTTTGAGGCCAAGAAAGAAAAGAAATGGGCTGCCCCTCCCCTCTGCTGTTTTCCCTTGCTCTCTGCACTCAGGATGCCTAATTCAATTTGAATCATGAATGCTGGCACTTGGAGGCATGAGCACCCTCAAGCTTGCCTGTTCCGAGACAGGAGGATGCCTTCCCTTATTTCATCTTTAGGGTGTATTCTCAAGACACAGATAGGTATCATCTCCTCCTATGGAGGGAAGGGAAGCTCCAGAGCCTGCACCAATTTGCAGGCTGCCTGGACTTTGGCAGAGGTGACCCCTGGATACTGGGAGTAGGTGAGCTGCTGGTGCCCTCATCACCATCCCTCCCTGGACCACTCACGATTCGGTCAGGCGGTGGTGTGCTCCGGATGAAGCACTTGATCTGGCCCTTCTCACCATGGAGGGCATGCTGGGTCTGTGTGCTGGAGATGATAGGGGGTCCTGTTGGAAAGATGACATCACGTTAGGGAGGCAGGAAGGGCTAGGGCCCAGCCAGTACCCTCTTTGGTGGGTTCAGAAGTGTATCCACCAAATCCAAGCACTCAGCAAACATTTACAGAAGGCCTGTGCGTGCAAGGCAGAGTGTGAGGTAGGGGACCTGAAGATAAATTAGGTATTCAGTCATAAACCTCTCCAGGGACCATGAGTGAATGCTTCCAAGTCAGACTCCCCAGAAGAAGTAAGTAACCAACCAAAGGCAGCAGTGTTCATTGCACAGGAGAGGCGCAGATAAAGGACTAACTGGCTTCAGAGGAGAGAGGATAATTCCATCTGCAGACGGGGAATGCTTCACAAGGGAGGTGGTGAGCTTGGGAAGGGAGTCAGGGCAAGGAAGGGCAGAAGGAACGCCATCCAACCTTGCTCCGTTGCTGGGACTCAAGCCATTTTTTCAGTTATCCAGCAGAGGGCACACTTGCCTAACAAACCGGGCGTCTGCTGGTCAGGAAGGGAAGAAAAGGGGTGCTGTTCTTTCCCAAGGGCAGGAATTACCCTGCAAATGGGGAAGTGTACTAGCTGAGTTCACAGCCTTACTCTTATACAGGTCTCAGAAGATCCTGTGGTTGATTGTCTTGTCCCCACACACACACACACACACACACACACACATACACACACACACACACACACACACATACACACACACACACACACACACACATACACACACACACACACACACACACACACACACACACAGAGCCAGGCCAGGTGAAACTACAGTTGCAAATCTGACCCAGTGTGTGTGTGTGGTGGTGGTGGTGAGTGAGAGAGAGAGAGAGAGAGAGAGAGAGAGAGAGAGAGAGAGAGAGAGAGAGAGAGAGAGAGAGAGAGAGAGAGAGCTCTGTCTGCTTTTGAGAGCCAGTCTCATCACACTGGGAAGCCAAGAAATGCCACCCAGAGTGAATCTTGTCTGGTGACACTTCCAGTGAAGTGCCCCTTATCTACAGGTGACATCTGGGGCTGGGCTGGGCAGTTGAGAGATGAGGGTGGGGTTGAGGGTGGGGATGAGAAACTTCCCACATGTTCCCAGTCCCTGGGGTGATGGTTAGATTTCGACTGCCAAACAGGAAAGATGGCTAAGAGCGAGAGATCTGGAGAACAGGCAAAATTATGCTGAGAACAAAACAAAAATTGCTGCAAACATAATTGCTGTTTATTAACCACCTTAATTAAAACAGATTTGCATTTCTATGAGTAGTTCTCAGCCAAGGGGGAGAAAGGTATTGGGAGAGTTGTTTCTGAGTTGAGAATGGAAATAGCTCTGTCTGGTGCACAGGATATAGGTGACTTCAAGGTAAGAGCTTTGCCCTCAGAAAGCTTTAAAGATGGGCTGAATCTCGCTTTCCTCCTTAGAGTTCTCTGGCCCCAAGCCACAGCGGCCCTACATTCCGAGGTAAATGCTCTGCTCCGCTTTGGATCTGGGCTGAGAAGTGATGATAGCATAAAATCTTTTCCTTTCATTTCCCAGGAACTAGGAATCCCCCAAGGGGTTCACAGGGCTTTAAAAGCTGTCAACAAATACATATGCATTTATGGGCTTCTTAAAAGAAAACAAAAAAACTAGGAAAAAGGAAACCGGACCCAGAGAGCAAATCAGCTGTTGGCAGCCATCTTCCCCTTCCGCTGGGTACTGACTTCGAGCCAACTCAGGTTAAAGCGGAGCCAATTCATTTCCCAAAGGCCACTGGACTGGCTGTCACCCACAGGAGGGGCTGGCAGAGCTGGAGATGTCTGCATTCTGGACACCCACTTTCCTGTCTATCAGCCTCACCACCCCTCCACCTGTTCTCCAATTGCACGCAGGACAGACAGTCCCGTCCCTGGTAGAGGTTAGCAGGTTCCTCCCTTTGGGTCATTTGATCCAGACCCCAGTCTCAGTGTGACTAGCAGAAAAAAAAAATGGGGCAGTTTCCTTCCTCCTCCTGATTCCTTTAGCTGTTCTCTGCCCAGCAGCCTAGGAAAGGTGTGCAGGCTGAGAAAAAAAAAATGGACAGGATAAATGTTGGCTGGATGCCAGGGCCTAGACTGGAATGTAGGTCCCTCTGAGGTGTGTGCACTTCCCAGGAGCAAAGGAAGAGTTCCTTCCCCCCAAAAGTCTTTTTAAGTTCCCATTAGGAAACGCTTGAAGGTCTAAGAGTAACAGTAAGAACACCAGCCACTCCTTACATCCCTCCTCCTGCCCCACACCAACACAAGGATGCTCAGTTAATAGCTCCAGGTTTGGGGACTCTGGCGGGCACGTGCGTGTCTGGGGGTCCCTAGCCTTCGAGCCACAGCTGACAACAGACATGGCAGCCTGACTCCTCAGCTCCCTCCCCAGAGCGGGCAGTGGGGAGGGCTGATGATTTCCGTGTGGCCTGGCTCACTGCGTGGAGTGTCAGACAGACACTGGTGCGGCAGGAAAAGGCTGCAGCCTGGGTTGCCATGGATATACTGAGGCGCGATGAGATGCTGTTATTTTTAGCCCTGCAGTGCCAATTTATTGGTGGCATCCTGGGGACACACAGGAAAAGGCAGGAGGGCTTGGGAGTCTGGGTTCTGCCTGGGAGAAGTGATGTGTGAATGCTCTGAGGCTGGGCAGACGAGTGGATTGACTGTTCCTCTGCCACAGTTGCCTCTCTCAGGAGAAAAGAGGAACTATCGGGCAGGAAGCGGGTAATGGGGACAGTGGAGGGGTGCTGGGGGGCATCAAGCTGGGCTTGGTTTTCCAGCAAAGGAGAAGAATAGATGATTTTCCATGGGTGGCTTCCTAGGTTGAGATAAAGTCACTTTGGCTCATTCCCAGAACTTGGTTCAAACCCTCTTTTCAGGTCAGGACCCTAAAAGCCTCACACAAGAGCCCGTGACCTCCGACTTCTTTTTCTTGCCCAGGATAAAATTTATCACTTAACCACTCTTCAACTGATACCGTGTTTGCAAGGGGCCCTTACCATTGACAGTCAAAGTCACTTCTCTCTCCCCAGCTCCTACCCGGGGCACCACAGCCCGGCACACGTACTTCCCAGCATCCTCCTGGCGGACAGATTTGAGGGTCAGGGTCTTCTCATTGCTCAGGACCTAGGAAGGATGTGGGGGAGGATCAGACACAAAGAGTAAGGGAAGGCTTCCTCTGCCTGGGGGTGATGGCTGACGCAGAGGCCAGCATCTCTATAAACACCAAAGTGGTGT
Organism: Mesocricetus auratus; assembly: GCF_017639785.1. Classification (NCBI taxonomy): domain Eukaryota; kingdom Metazoa; phylum Chordata; class Mammalia; order Rodentia; family Cricetidae; genus Mesocricetus; species Mesocricetus auratus. The sequence continues at coordinate 14,631,051 of NW_024429203.1, read as the reverse complement.
GCGAGGTAAGAGGCGGATAGTTCCATTTAGGCTCTGGAGAGGAGACCCCCCAACACACACATGGAGACCCCATTCAGATACAGGCCTGTGGACGTAGTGCATGGTGGTGGCAGGAGTGTGAGACCCCCCCAACTGAGTACCCATGGCTTCTTCATGTGGAGAGATGGATGCTGTCCCTCCAGCAACCTCCCAGCTGCCCATGGGTGACATTATCCCGCAACTGAATGCGGAGGGTCCTTGAATCCAGGTTTGCAGAGTCATCCTTGCTATTCCCTTGGGAGACAGCTGGAGGTGATGGTATGAATGCAGTCGTGGACACTGGCTATTCCTGTCCCAGCACTGTAGCTGCGTGGTTTATGTCAGTTACTGACTATCTTAGAGGCTCATCCATCTAACGGGGGGCAGCAGCACCGCCTGGACCAGTGCCGCAGCTATGAGAACCTAATAGGTTACCCAAAGGTTGGTTCCTTCTGCCTGATCCCAAAACAAAATGCCGAGACTAAGGGTAAGTTTATATAGGGCAAGTTTAGAAGTTTTTCTGATGCTAGGGCACACTGCCCTGGGCATAGTGTGTTCAGAGTGGTACGGGTACAGGTTGGTACCTCAGTTCCTGCTCCTCTTTCTGGGACCCCTTTGACTTATTACAGAGAGTGACTCCCCCCACGGCCTCCTGCTTGCTGCACGATCTATCCTCCAGTCTCTGCCATGGGACCCTGGAGCCCGTGGACTCACCACACCAGAGCCCCTTTTCATCCACACGATGGTCAGAGATGGGTTGCCGATCCATGAACAGCTGAAGACTGCATCCGAGCCCAGATCCACCAGCAGGGACTGAGGCTCTGAGGTCATTCGGGGACCAACTGCAATGGGGAGGAAAGAGGAGATGGGCTCAGAGGGGATGGGAAACTTCTTGCTCTCTTCTCCTTTTTACCCACCCCAACCGGAAGAAGGGAGGCACTGGGTTAGCCACCTCAATCCACCTCAGCTCACTTCTTGAGATATCGATTCTCTGACAAGGCTGAACCTGAGGTGTGAGAGCGGGACTCTGGAGATGAGAAGAGACCCCTCTTCTCCAGGCTCAGTTTTTTCTCAGGTCCACAGAGCAGGCAGTACCAGCCACAGATGGACGCACTCAGGCCAATTTCTACCGATTTGCCTCTCAGCTCCCTCTTTTTGTCCTTGTCCCATCTGAAAAGTTGAGGGAGCCTCCTGCTTTAGAGACCTTGGGCATTGGGACCATGACTTAAAATGACTTGGCCCATCAGGAACCCCGAGAAGGGTATCTTCTCCCATATACGTTCAGGGTGTCTCCTATCCAAGACACCCAGGACCCCTTCTTAGCCTTTTAGAAGCAGCTTCTGGCCCCATTTCTGACACTTCGGCCCTGTTCCAACATACTGGCCTATAGACCAAGCCTTGTTCTAGGCAGTATTCAGAGAGTTGCCCAGGAAGGCCTTGGAGACAAAGCCTGATCTTTGGAATTGAGAGACAGAGACTAGTTTCAATTTGTAAGAGATAAGATAACACATCTGCTGAGTCTTTGTGGAACAAGAGTTAGGCAATGTCAAGTTTGTGAAAGTGCTTTTGAAACTAACCAGCAGTATGTGAGCTGATTGTGTGTATGGCTATGATAAGCATCTCTGGCTGGCCTTGAACTCAGTATGTAGCCCTACTTGGCCTCAAACTCAAGTCAGTCCTCTTGCATTAGCCTCTTGAGTGTTTGGATCATGGGTGTATGTCATCACTCTGGTTTTTGTAATTTTTTTGGAATGCATCCAGCTGGCTAGTCCTCAAAAGTAGATTGGCTTCATCTGTTCGGCCACTGGTGAGACAAGGGGGCTATCTATGAGTCCCCTCAGTGGGACAGTGGAGTGTGTGTACAGGTGATGAGTTTGATCAATGTGTGGCCTCAGTTAAGTCATAAGTCACCTTACCACTTAGTCTCTTTGTCTACGTGAGTATCTATCTCTTTCATTTTGATAATAGGAATAATAGGATATACTTACAGACTGTATGCTTGTGTCCTCCTCAGAATCCTATGTTGAAACCCCCACTGGGAATGTATTAGGAGGCAGAGCCCTTGGTAGGTGATTGGGATACAAGGCACTAGAAGGGTCACACTGGCTCTTGATTCCTGCCGGCCAGCCCCCTCAAGGCACTCTGGGCTGGTACTGCCTCACTGGGCCAGTCAAAGATCTAAGTAGGAGTGATACTAAGAGATGCTGTAAGCACACAATGCGTGGTGCACTAGACTGCGGGTGACGAGTCTAGTCAGAGTCTCAGCCGGACACCACCCACTGCCCGCTCCCCAGGGTTTCCTGAGTCTCCACACTCACAGTAGACGTCCACTGTGCGGCTGAGGTTGGTGCTGCCCAAGGCATTGGTCACTTCACAGGACACAGGCTCTGAGAAGTATGTGTAGTCCACGGTGGTCCTATACAGCTCTCCAGATGCCTCCTTGATGATGTGACCCCGTTTGGCCCACCTGCAATGGAGGCCAGAGGTCTATGGGGGGCATCCTTTAGGAAGCTAGACATACCCATTCTTCAAGAAAATGAGGAGGGGATGATCTTGTAACCACAAGGCAGGTGATTAGCTTTGAGCCATGGTCACCACACAGTCAGAGGCACTTGACAAGTAGGTCACTATGGAGGTGACAGAGTTACCTGACTGATCTCTCCATGGTATCCAGGTTATTTGCTAATCCAACTGTCAGTCACCAGACAGCCTGGCCATACTGCTTTGAGCTCTATCTTAGGCCCTGTCCTGGACCATGCAGGAAAATAGGGAGCTGAAGTACATGATATCAGAGGTGAGGATTAATGATGCATGCCCTATACACACTTGTAATTACACACACGAGTGTGTGCATCTCCCTACACACAGAAGCTTGGTTTCCAGACAAGAACATGTGTGGTAGGGTTGTTGAACCCCTACGTTATTCTCTCACATACCTCTGACCTATCTCCTGCCCCTGCACAGATCTCTCACTGTGCCCTGCCCCTCATCTTTTTGTAAATCTTTCCAGCCTTCTTCCTAGGGTAGGCACTCGATTTTACCATTAACTCTGCCCTCCCATCCTGGCTTTGTTCCTCTGAGGCCACAGACACATTAGCCCTGGATGGGTGGGGACCAGCGGGTAGCAAATTTCCCTTATGAGCTGATCAGTATCATTTTGTAAGGAAGAGACTAAAAAGTCTCAAGCTTCAGGCTTGGTCTTAGTCCTGGGGTAGTGAATCACTGTTTCAGAGCAGCCACCAGGTGACTGACATGTGCACAAAGCCCATGTAATGTATGCACATAAGCTCATGAGGCATTTCACATGTGCCATGTAAGTATGAGTATATGCATCTATGCCCACATGTATGTATGTGTACATGAGGGTTTGCTTGTGTGCAAGTATGTGAAGGTACATATGTATATATGTGTACAAGAGGGGGTTTGTAGTGTGCAAGTTTGAATATGTGCATGTATGCATGTATGCATCTGTAAGTATGAGATTTCACATATATATGTACACATGAAGGTTTGCCTGTGTGCACTTGAAAGTATGTGCTTGTGTGCTGTGTACATGGGGGAGCTTCATGAATATAAGTGTGGATATGTGCTTATGTGTTCGTGTAAGGGATTTGCATGTGTGTGGGTGTGTGCACGTACATGATGCAGGTGAGTAAATGTCTAGGTGTGAACATTTCCATATGTGTACATGTGTGCATGTGTGGGTATGCATGTGTGCATGTGTATGTGCATGTGTTTGTGTATGTGTGCAGGTGCATATGCATGTGTGCCTATGAAGGTTTGCATGTGTGAATATAAATGTATATGCATGTGTACTTGTGTACAGGTAGACTACAGAATCCTAGAGGAAAGCATTTACAGCTCCTTGTCTTAAACTTATTGTATACAACATTCACTCCTGGAAAACACACAACTTCCAGCCAGGCTCCCAGGACTCTGCAGCCTGTCCTGGGGTGTTTCCAGGGCCTCTGGCCCCTCTGCTGTTACGTGGACTTGCCATTCCCCATGGCCACTGCTTCTTCCCTTCCCGCCAGTGCTCCTGGCCCTTGGCAACACTGACTCTGTCCCGCCCTCTCTCCACTAGCTCTTGGCTCTGTGTGTCCTGTCTAGCCCCAGAGAGATGGCCACTTCTCTACATCCCGAGGAACACCTAGACGGGCGCCATGTGGTTGTTATCGTGAATTAATATCGAGTAACTATTAAGAACACAATTAATAATAACAATTATAGTTTAACAACAGAGCAAACCATAGCTCCCTGAGAGCTTAAGGAGCTTCCCAAGCAAACCATTATGAGTTATTCATGAGTCGTTTCAATTCCTAACTTTAATTTAATGACCAGACTTAATAGTCAGGCACGGCCCCTGCCTGAGGTGGATTAATTCTGCTGCAGACGTACAGCTGGGGATCAGTGCCCAGCCTCTATCCCTTCCACCTTGCTGAAGGGAGGGCTTATGGCTGGAGAGGAGCTACTAGCTGAGAGGGGTCAGGGAGGGCCAGGTAAGCTTTCCCTGCACTCATGGGGCTTAGCTGGGGCTGGGCCTGCATCTGTGCCCGGGGGTCACTGGTTCAGACAGGCAGGCTGTTTTTCTCTGGGGGACCCTGGGGAAGATGGAGCCTTCCTCCCTCTCTTTCTAGGGCCCTGCTCCCCAGGATATGATTGTTGGGACTCCTTGGACCCCGCAGGTCTGTAACCCAGTACTCCAAGGTCTGTGGTTGTACCTTCAACAGATCGCTAGGCCCTCAGGTAACAGGGAGCCTGGCAGTGACACGGAAGTGGAGAGTTGAGTGTTCTGGTCTCTAGGGCCCCATAGGCACTTGGGGGATGCTGTGACGGCCAGTGGACAGGCTGTCTGCATGTCTGCCTGTCTGGTGGGGGATGTTTATGGGTGAGAAGGGAAGTGGCATTTGAAGTGTCTCCCGGGTATACCTGTCTAGGGACCTCAAGCTGAGAGCCAGGGGCAGGCAGGAGAGAAACACAGAGACAAGCAGTTGGGTTGTCTCTTCACCCAAAGGAACTGGAGAGAAGGAGAAGAATTAGGATATGGCTGGCCATGGGAAGTTTTCTGCCTTGGGAGAAGTCAGAGCCAGCTTGCTGGGAGCCTCCAAAGGAGGGAAGGCAGAAAGGGTGTCTTGACCCTCCTGTTTCAGGATTATGGATGTTGGAGGGGGGGAGTTTTCTGTAGGACTGAATTTCAGAAGGCTGAACCCAGGGCTTTTTGGGAGGTCTCTCCCCAAACTCCCTAAGAGCCCTCTGCTCATATCTTGACTATCAGTCCATTTCCCCCCTCTCTTACTCTCTTCATTCATTAAACAGCTCGTTGGAGGGCCTTCCAGAAGCACTCAGACTGAGAGGATCTCATTCCAGTACTGGGCCACAGGGTTCCAGAACCAAAGAGCAGCTCCTTTTTTCCCTCAGTTTGTGGCTCGGCCTCCTCTGCCTGGTCCCCACCACATCATCACCATCTCTCCCAAGCCCTCCTTGGGCTGCTTCAGCTTACGCCCTTTCAATCAATGTCTAATTTGGTCTGAACAAATGTAAGAGGATTAATTATTTATATCACAGAATCAAGAGACCCGACATGTCACAGCTGCAGCTTGGTGTGTCAAACAGCCCTGTACACTTTATCTGGGCGAGTGTGGTCTTTTATCTGTCAGACGCCTTCAGAGGATGAAGCCCAGGGCACCTCTTGTTGTGCTTAAATCTGGTCCACTAACCCAGGCCCTGGCTCCCTGCAGGCAGCGCAGAGGCAGTTTCCATGCCCAGTCAGCTCCATCTCAGGGTAGGGTTGAGGGAGGGTGCACATCTAATGTCAGAGATTACAGCCTCTTGGGTGGACCAGAGAGGAAGCAATCAAGATGAACGCATGGAAGAAGCAAAAATCCCTATAACCTTGTCAACGTCATTTGGGAAAAAAAATACCAATGTACTTATGTTATAGATTGCTTAAGGCATTTCCTCCTGGGTCCTATATGTGGAAAATTAAAGTGAGTTGCTGGCAAGACCTTGGTGGAGGGAAGGGGCTAAACAGGATCCCTAAACCTCTTCTCAACTTAATAGCTCAGCACAGCCCAGCTCAGCCCAGCACAGCACAGCACAGCACAGCCTAGCTCAGCCCAGCCCAGCCCACCCCAGATCAGCTTTCCCACCAATTCCTGGGGGTCAGACAGGCTCTCAAGGCCTTTTGAGTCCTAGATCGAGCCCAAGCTGGTATTGGTAACCACCAGTTAGTCAGAAGGTCGTAAGAATTGGTAGCAAATAGGAACAGTGACCATTCTTGTCCGGGAGTTCAAATGTGGAATTCTCATGCCCAGGGAAATTGCATGTTCTCTGTGTTCATTTATTAATTTGTTAGCTTGAAGAAGCTCAAATTTCGAATCGAAAGGGACGTTTTAATAATTCCCACTAGCTGCCATCTTTTCATCACCTACATTTGCTAGCTGCTCGCATTTGATCACACGCGTTTTGAAATGTCCTCCTGTGTAGGCTCACTCTTTCTCCCTATCCTGGCTCTCCTTTGTGTCTTTGAGAAGGGTGATCCTGCGAGTCAGCCCCAGCAGCTGGGAACCGGACTGAGGTCTGAAGGCTTTGGGTCTTTGAGTGGAGGCTGCTGACTACCCAGGGCATGCTGCTCTGCTTGGTCAACAGATCGCTAGGCCCTCAGGTAACAGGGAGCCTGGCAGTGACACGGAAGTGGAGAGTTGAGTGTTCTGGTCTCTAGGGCCCCATGGGCACTTGGGGGATGCTGTGACGGCCAGTGGACAGGCTGTCTGCATGTCTGCCTGTCTGGTGGGGGATGCTTATGGGTGAGAAGGGAAGTGGCATTTGAAGTGTCTCCTGGGTATACCTGTCTAGGGACCTCAAGCTGAGAGCCAGGGGCAGGCAGGAGAGAAACACAGAGGCGGCAGGTGCAGTTAGAAACCCAGAGACAAGAGCCTCTTTTAGTTCCTTCTGCATCTCCTGTCACTTCTGGACAGTGCCAGATCCAGGCCAAACCAGCCTCTGGAACTGACTGGGCTTCTGGATGCCTGGGAGTGGGAGATTCCTTGCCTTTGGGGGTGGGTATCAGAGGCTGTCTGATTTCGCTTCCAGTGCAGCGAGGGTTACCTCAGGAGTGATGGATAGAGAGGCCGTGGGCCTCCCTGATTTCTGGCCTCACTACAGGGAGCCAGAGGAGTTCACTGTGTCCACCCTGAGCCTGCCGTGGCTGCTTCGGTGGCCCATTGCCCTTTCTTCCTCCTGCTGGGACTGCACGGCCTCATGCCTTCGCTCACGTCATGTCCCTAGTCATTGCCTTCCTTGTCTGGGGCCATTAGCATTCCTGCTGCTTGCAGGAGCCGCAGCTTAATAGCTGGTACCCATAGTGGAGGTGATGTCCTGGGCTACGCCATCAAGCCCGGCTGCTGGGAAGTGAGGGTCATGGGAAGTTCTACAAGACATCTAACGGAGTGAGCACCCCACACCTGTGCTTGGATACCTCTGAGGTCACTTAGTTTCTGGGCTGCTGTGTGGTGCTTTGCACAGGCAGGAGCATCTCCGAAGGGTTATTTGGTCAGTCAGATGCGTGCAAGGAATGCCTAGTTTGTGCAGTGCGATGCAGTGCTTGCCGAGAGCCGTAAGTGACTAAATTGCAGTTCTTGCCTCTGAGGAACTCGGTCAGAAGGCAGAGGCAAGCACGTGAAAAATGCGGTGCCTTTATCAGTGATGTGGATGAGGACACAGGGCTGGGTGGCGGCTCTGCAGGAGTCCAGGCTCCCTTTGGGCTCTGACCGGCTGCTACACAGTGTTAAGTACGCCGACTTACTCATTCCTCTGGTGGTTTCAACATTTGTCTGAGCCTTGCTCTGCCGCTTCAGAAATCTGAGATAAACAAGCCATTGAAACAGGAGGGCCATGTGAGCTTGAAAGAAAGAGAGGGTCTGCTTGGCTAGCAGGTGGGGCTGGCATGGGGAGAGGGAGAAGTTGATTTGGACACCTGCTGTGAGGCACCTCCTGCGGCCATGTGTGACATCCCACGTGACAGGCAAGGGGGGGCTTAGACCAAGCTGTCTTCACAGCAGTGACGCTCACCTGTACTGGGTGACAGCTGGGTTGGCCTTTGCAGAGCAGTGGAACGTGACGATGTTGTCCTCCAGAACCGGCTGTGGTTCTACCGACAAGTTGACAAGTGGAGGATCTGCAGGGAGAAGAGGTTCAATACAGACCAGGAAGAGAACAGGGCGGGCTGACATGGGGGGGGGCAAAGACAGGGTTCCTACCACCCAGTGGCCATCATGGCGGCTCCCCAGGCGGTGAGGGAGGCCTCTGCAGTGGGCTACTTTGCTCCCTGAGAGTGGGCTGCTTCAAGTAGCCCTGGGTGCTGGGTGCAGGTCCCTCTGTGACTCAAGGTCTGAATGGAAATGAACATCCATCTCTGTTTCACTGGTTTCCCAGGCCCCGGATGTGTGCAGCCTAGCTTCAACCTCCATTCCACTTGAGGGGAGTGGTGGGAAGGAGCCCTCAGCCCGCAGTACAAGTCTCCTGTCTGTTTATTATCTCCAAGAAAAGGTTGTGGGGCCTCTGGTAACTTGAAAGTGGCATTTACACCCTTTCATCAGCACAATCATCTCTGCTGAGTTCCGACTGGTGTCACCAGGCCCCCAGCATCCTGAGCTGGGGCAGCTTGTCTTCTCCTCTGACGTGATAAAAAGCCATACTCTGAAGTGCTAAATGATCTGAGGTGGGGGAGACAGAAACTGGGAAATGGGGAAGCCCACAGAGAGACCACTCGGAAGGGTTTGGGGTGGGCGTGGCAAGGCATTCAACACAGGGGACAGAAGTGAAGACCACAGGGAGAGACAGAGAACCCAGAGAGACAGAGGCGTGTGGACAGGCCAAGAGAGACAGGCAGAGACACGCCACCATGCCCACCGAGGGTTGTAGAAGGGTAAGAAGAGGAGAGAGCAAGACGTGGAGGCGGAAGAGGGATAAAGAGTGAGATGGACCTGTGTGCAGACACATACCCACGCAAGGATGCTAAATGGACAGCAGGAAAGCCGGGTGGGGGTGGGGGGTGGGGGGTGGCTAGCACACACAGAAAATGATAGGGCATTGGAGAAAGAGCCCAGAAAACAACAAAGACCACAGGAAAAGGGTGGGAGGGAGGGAGGGGGAGACAGGGACGCAGAGACACAGAGAAACATGGGGGAGGGAGAGAGAGAGAGAGAGAGAGAGAGAGAGAGAGAGAGAGAGAGAGAGAGAGAGAGAGAGAGAGAGAGAGAGAGAGAGAGAGAGAGAGACTTGGGGAGAACGGAAGGATGTGACTGGTAGAACTTGAGGGTCTACAGCAGATGCAGAGAGGTCGATCGAGGCCCAGGGAATGATCTTGTGTTGGCCTGGCTTTTCCCTTCTCTGGTGGTCAGCCTCATCCCCCTCACCCCCTCACTCCCTACCTCACCCCTACCCCCCACCCCAGCCGCCAGAGGTTGACTCATCGTGACCCTGTGCTCCCAGTATACCCCAAGTCTTGGCACAGCACTTTCAGGCTCCTTGGCATCCGACAGCAGGGTTTTTTCTTCAGTGGGGTCTGGAAGCATGACTAGAGTGCATGCTGAGTTAGAAGGCCGCTGAGTCCCCATGGCCGCACTAGCACCCTGAGGTTCCATCTCCCGGGCCTGGGCCTGGCAATGCGTGGGTTGGGAACCAGAGTTCACAGGACTTTCTATGGATTCAGCGTTAAGAATCCAGTTTCCCAGAGGCCATGGAGGATATTTGTGAGGGACACCCCAGGGAGTGATGCTCTATCCTGGTGCTCTGGGCTCCTGGTTCAGGACTATAGGAGGGTCCTGAGAGTCATCCCTGAGTTGTAGGCGGAGTTTGGGGGATGGGATCATTGTCTGCCTGGTCCATTCTGTGAGCTGCTGTCATGCTGGGTGCTGGGTGAGGGCACAGGGACTGAGCTGTGTTACTATGGGCAGATGCCAGGAAAGAGCCCCATCTCTGAGAACTAGGTGGCCGCCCGTGCTTGAGGGGCTCTTCCCCCTGCATTGTCTTCTAGTTCGAGAAGGACAGTAAACACGTCCCTCGTCAGGTACAGGAGCAGCTGGTCTGTGTACCTTTTCATTTGGAGTTACAGGGAGCACTGTGGTGCCGCAGCGTGGAACTTAAACCTCCTCTCCCCCGCCATGGGTCATGGATTAGCGGCTTGGTCTTCAGAGGCATGTTATTGAGGGGGAATTGGGGACTTTGAGGGGGTGGAGACAGTGGGAAGTCTGGGGGTGTCTTATGGGATCCCGGTCTCTTCCTTTTTCCCTTGTTCCCTGGCTCTCAAGTAAGTGCTTTGGCTGGGGCACACACCCCACCCACAATCTTACCCTGTACAAAGCAATGGGGCTCTGGCTATGGAGTGGGTCATCCCAAATAGTGAAACGAGACCACTTTTTCCCTCTCTACTATGTCATGTGTTTGCTATAAATGGTGAGAAGCTAAGTAATACAGGTAGGCATTTCATTCACCTCAACTTTGATTCTCAAAGCAAGATTCAAGGGACCACCATGAGGACTCTCCTCTCACTTCTTAGACTTGGACCACCTCCCCTTGCAAGTCCTGCAGCATCTTCCCAGTGGTTTCCCAGCAGCTTCCCAGGCAAGGCTGACTCGGGAATCTCACAGATCTGTGTAGGGCAGGCTGGCCAAGCTGACCACTCCTCCTGGTAAAGAAGTTTGTCCAGAGGAGTTTGCTGACTGTGCTAACTGCCATCTGGACCCCTGGGCATTGCGAGCCTTGCACTGTGAAATCCAATCCTGGCGGGTGACAGATGATCTCAATCCAACTCTTGTTTGCAACGATGGTGTCCGTTCAAAAACCTCTAGAAACCATTTACAGAGCTCAGGGGGAGCCTTCCAAAGGCTCATCCTTCACCTGGTGTTCTTTACAAAGTGATAATCCCTTGGGGCACAAGAAGATGGAGCGTGTACCTGCTGGATGACCCTCTCTGGTTCTCACTTGCTGGATGCTCACTTACATCTGTGTTATCAGTTCACCCCGTAGAAACCTCTTCTGCTTCTTTCCTCATTGTTTGCAGCATCTTTGGTCCCTAGGGACTCAGGAGAATAGACCCAGGAGGTTCTACTCCAGTCAGTTTCACTTGCATCTATGTCCCCAGAGCCAGGGATCCCATGTCCCCGTTTCCATGCCTCTCCTCAGGGTGTGCATGATGTGAATTTCTAGGAGTCTGCCAAATTCCAGAGGTATAAATAGTTTATGTCATACCCAACTATTAAACATGATTTTAATCCCACTTGAGATGTCGGATGCATAACTTGCAGAAGGGTGGAACTGAGATCACATTGAACAGATGTTACAGCTGAGAGTCTGCTAGTATTTCCATCAGCAACCTGTGTGCGTGTGTGCATGTGCATGTGTGTGTGTGTGTGTGTGTGTGTGTGTGTGTGTGTGCGTGCACATGTGCATTTTCAGAGGAAGCGTTGGGGGGGCAGAGGGAAACTTCATGACTCAGTGATTTTACAGCACATCCATTTGAAACTTGGCAGCTGGACACAGAGTCCAGATGTGGTGAGGCTTTGGGGGTGTTGCGTGTTCTCTCCCATTACTCAATCTGGGGGCTTTGTCTTCCGTTGGGTAACATATAAAGACCAAGGGAAACAAACAACAAATGTGCTTTTGCTGAGTTTGGAGACTTCGTGGTTGACTGAGAAAATGAGCAGGTTTGCAAAGGCGGCTATGATCCAGCCTGCAGTGTCCACTGCAAACAGTTGGATGCTCACTGAATGAGCAAGTGAATCTGATGGGAAGGAAGGGGAGGCAGGAGAGGAGGAGGAGGGAGGCATGGAGAAGGGCTGGGCTTTTCCTTGGTAGGTATATATAAACACCTCCCAGCTAGGGGAGATGGAGCGCTGGGGAAGGGTCAGCACACACCTGTCACTGAGGTATTCAACCACAGCATGTGCTTTAATCAAAATATGCTAGGGGTTAACACGGATGATGTCATTCATTCCTAACTGGGACCTTAAGAGATAGGTAGGTGTGACTCCTTTCATGTATTGATAAGGAAACTAAGGCCCAAACCAATTCACTAGTGAGGCCAATCAGTAACTGGCCAAAGCAGAATTCAAACTAGGGAGACTGTGGAACCCTATTCACTGCTCTGTACTAACTTGGAAGGATCTCAGCAAGGAAACCTAATGCCTGGGTTTAAGTCTCTTGCTGGTCTCATTCCTGTATCCTTTCAGATGAACCCAGTAATCCAGGTACGCTGGTCAACTGGTCAACTAGTCCTCTGTCTGGAGTGCATCTGGAGGAAGGTTGTATTTGAATGTGCAAGGGATGCTGTTATGACGACATTCTTGCCACTATGTTCTCATGGGTCAATGGACAGTGGTCTGAAGCAGAAATGTTTCTCCTCCATCTTTCTCTGTCAGGGTCCTGGTTCCTGTCCTGGGGACTTAGACACTTAAAGTGTCTTCCATCTTCACTCTCCCTGGATTCAGCTTGTGTTTGTGAGAGAGAGCTCCCAGCTTCGACAACTCCTAGACTAGGAAGGGACCTCAGATGGCATCGGCAAATCAGACCAGAAACTGGAATTACCAGAGTGAAGTGACAAGTCTAGAGCCATCCAGTTCATGGCAATGGATCTGTTCTGAATGTTGACCCTTATGCCGAGAGAGCATCTTACCTCCTTTCCAGAGTGGGGCTTTGCTCTCTGACCACGGCGGTTTACCTTGCTGGCTGGGTGGTGGGATCAGGCCCAGGGGATGGAGGCCCATTGCCCTAGGTGTTTCTCTCCAGCTTCTTTTATCTCCCTAGCCCTGGGTTTGGTAAGAACTCTCTGCTTCCACTATCACTGAGTGAAGAACAGAAGGAACCACCTTGAGGTGGGGGCTGCTTTAACCAGGGTGTTGAATCCTACCCAGTACTTAACTAATATCTACTTCCTCTGCACTCCAAAGGCTGCCACTTAGGATTTGTGACACTGAGAGGAAACTTCTGCCCTCTGGCCATCAAAACAGGCTCTGAGACCCCTAAGCACAGTTCCTGTGAACCCCATAACTCTGGAGAGCCTAGCACACAGAATCTAGAAGCCTTGAATGAGTCAGGGCTGTTAGAAAGCATTAAGCCCACCAACTTTAGGGGACTGGAGAGATGGCTCAGTAGTTAGAAAACATTTGCTGCGCAATCACGAGGATGGGATTTTGGAGCCTAGCACCCTCATACCAGGTAGGTATCCCACATACACCTATAACTCCAGCTTCAAGGGGGACAGAGAAATGAGGACTGTTGGAGCTCTTAAGCTCCATCAGGCTTCCAGCTTGGCAGAGAAAACATAAAACCCAGGTTCACGGAGAGACATTGACTTAAAGGAATAGGCAGAGTTGGTAGAAGAGGACATGCAACACCCTCTTCTGGCCTCTGTGTGTATGCGTAGGTAGGTGCACCTGTATATACACATATATACCTCTCCACATGGGGTGGTTCCAACCCTGGGCCTGGTCAGGCCACACAGAGTCAGTTGGTACTCACGTTGGATGTCTATGGTCACTGAGGTCTCCTTTCCTCCAGGGATGGCTTTGTTGGTGGCTCGGCATACAATACTCTGCCCATTTTCCACGTCTCCCGGGGAGATGAAGAGGGTGCTGACAATGCTCTCACGCTTGCCATCTCGAAGCAGAGTCTGGGGAGAGAGGTGGTGAAGGAATACAAGGCCTTGTGTTACTGAACTGGCATGGCCCTGGAGGGAAAGACAGACCACAGGGCAGAGAAGAGAATAAAGAGTTGCAGGTGGCATGTATTGGAAGGGTTGGCTCAGGAGACCCGGACTCCGGTCTCCATGCAGAACTGGGGGAGTTACTTCCCTTACGGCCTTGGCCTGGCTGAATGCTGGATGGTGGCAGGAAAAAAGAAACTAGAGAGATTGCCATGGTATGTGAAAAACAGCCTGGACTTGCAAGCCAAAAAGCTCAGCAGAAAGCAGGCTTAGTTTAATGGAAGCCAGGCCTTGGGTTGGTCCTTCTTATAAATGAACTGGCATCTGTGTTCTACTCCTGGAGTTGGTGACTCTCTGGCTCCACGGGAAGCAGAGGGAGGGGTTGCAGTCCACAGAAAGAAGGAGTCTGTGGAAGGGTGACACAGTTAGGAGCACTGAGTTAAGAACATGCTCAGGTAGGGACGTCAGCAGTCTGTGTATGCCCACCTTTGATTATCTCTCCATGGAAGCCTTTGTGCCTTCCCAAATCACTGCACTTCCTGATCTCATTAAAGCACCATGCCACAGCATGGCCCATGCCTTGCTTTCCTTTTGACAAGGGAGGACACAGGCACGGCTCATCAAAGCAGTGAAACTTTGCCAAACTCATGCTGAAGTTAGTGGGAGAAGCAGTACTAGGGTTCTTCAGTGGGTTGGTCCCCCACCCCACCCTCCACATTCGTGTCTACTCCAGTCTTAGAATGGGGATTCATTTGCCAATTAGTTAATTAGTTTGTTAAGGAATTTGAGATGGGACCATCCTGGCTTCCAAAAGTATCCTTTCTTGGAAAGGAGACAACTTAGGCAGCCTCTGCCGTGATGAAGACAGAGGTTAGGATGCTCCTGCTACAAACCAAGGAATGTTGGGCGTGCCAGGAGCTAGCAGAGACCAGGAAGGCCTCTGCACCACTGAAGCAGCACAGGCTGGTTGGCAGCTTGGCTTCAGACCTGTTAGCCTCTAAAGACCCAACAATGGCCTAAGCACCAAGCTGTGCTAGGCTCCACCAAAGCAAAGGTCCTAGTGCTGTCCTGTGACTGTCCTCCACCGTGGCTGTTGTCCCCTTCACTCTTCTGTCACTTCTTCCAGACACTGCCCCATCAGTTTGGAGCCCATTAAGATAGGCACGCAGGAGAGAGAATGTAGCCAGAGGGCCACTGCAGACGGCATTGGAGTCTGTTCAGACTCAAAGACCTCCCGCTTTGGGGAGGGACTTTACATCCTACAGGGAAAGGTGCCAGATGCAGTCTTGTTTTTCCTAGACTGCAGCCAGGGAGTAGATGACCCTACTTACTGAACAGCACTCACAGAATAGCAATGGCTTTGTATCTCATTGTCAGAGTTGTTGCAAGGAAGAAACATTATCTGTATTTTGCAAGTAAATGCTGGGTTCAAAGTGAACTGCTGGGCAGAACTGGGACTCAAACTTAAGAGTAGGTATCCCCGACTCCCTGATACCCCTGACCTAGGCCTTACAGCTGGCAACACAGTCCTACCAATCCAGTAACGGAGCTAGTTGACAGCAGACCATAGGCTGCTAGAGCTCATCTTCTAGGTCTTTAGTTCTATGGCCCTTCTTAACTTGGGGCCAAGCTTGTGGCCCCTGGGATGAGTAGAACCTTGTGTGAGCCTCAAGTGGTTCCTACCGTAGGTCAAGCCGGTCTATACCAGAAGACAGAGCAGAAGAGCAGCCTCACACTTTGTAATTATAAAATTGTCCAGATTTAGGCTCTGTGGCTTGAAGCCTTCTGGTACTTTCTATCCTGGCAGGAGAAGTATTGGTCCTAACCGTGTGCAGAGGGTCTAGTGAGAGGGATGTGGCCTGTTCCAGCAGTCCAAGGGCCAATCTTCGAAGCCCATGGCCTGCAGGTCAGCTTCTGGGCCAGGGGCACAACTGGAGGTTCCAGAATAGGGTTAGATGGGGTATATTTTAGGCCCAAACCAAAGCCAACGTGTGGAGGGAGCTGCAGCCGGCACCCTATTACCATATTGGCTTGGTGCTGCTCAGCAGGCCTCGCCACCTCTATAAATAGCTAAGTGATAATAAGAACAATTTCCTGGATGAAAATAAGACCTCCGGGTAGAATGGGGGAGGGAAGAGGAGGGGACAGCCTGAGTATTGTTTTTCTATATCCTTCCCTCTCCCTTTCTAAGGTGCTAACAAGGGACGTTTACATAAGTTTGACTAAGCCAAGAACCCCTCCAATGGATGGGCTCTGGGCTGGGTGGTGGGAGCGGGGCTCTGAGAAGGGGGTGGGAGCGAGCACAGAGGCCTAGTTCTAATTAGGCCCTCTGACTGCTTTTCCTCCTCCCTAGCCCAGCGTGTTCCTCCGCCTCGGAATGATGATTAATGACATATTTACTGTGTCCAGGCGGGTGCTTTTCTGGGAAATAAAAATTCTGGTTCAAGTTGTTTGTTCCACCTAATTAGAGAGAGAGAGAGAAAAAAGAGGAAGATGTGTTCATTAAACAAAAAGGAAAATGGGGAGAAGGCGAGTGTCCCAGTAGTGAACCATCCCTGCAGAAGGCCAGCTGGAGATGTACCTGGCTCTGGCCCCCAGTTCTCAACGGACCTCAGAGCCTGGGCAGCAGCCCCATGGAGAAGGGCTGTGTCTGTTGGCTCCTCAGGCAGATCTGCTGACACAGCTCTGGAATGACTGTGAGGAGGAAAGCCAGAAACTCCGAGCCCACAGGGGTGCAAGGTGGCTATGGTTGTACCTTGGCGGTTCCTTTCAGAGTGGCTCTTGGCAAAGCTCCTTTATGCTCAGTTTCCCTTTGCACTGTACCCTAGGTCCCAAAGAAAAATGCACCTAAATGATCAAGATGTTTCTTTAGCACCATGGAAGTCAGAACGACTGGTGATCTTTGGATGTCACCAGAACGGGTATGGGTAATACCGTCCCTATTTGGTCCTGGGTATCGGCTCTGGCAAAGCGAGTATTGAGGTTTACACTGTAGGAAACTAAGATGCATGTCTAAAGATGCAGGTTCCAAGAGCAGGAAGGACCCCTCTCAGTGCGTGGCGTTTTTGCCAATTGTCCCATCGTGTCTCTATAACAGCGCTTTCATGTGCCCATGCTTTTAAGGTGATGCGCTGAGGATGACAGTGCCCTCCGTCTTTTCAGGGCTGACCCTTGATTAAGTGTGATTTCCTTTCCAGCTGTCTTGAGTTTTGTATTTCAAATGGGGAGCAGATGCTTTCAGGTCCCCCTTGCCCACTGCTCCCCTTCCCTCATTCCCTTTTGAAATTTTTCTTCTTTTATCTTTGCTTTGTCTTTCCTTTGCAAGTCTCCTGTATCACTTTTCTCATATGCAAATGAGGCCTTGAGACTTGGTGGCCTTGAAGGTGTCATCCACGTGGAGCTGTCTATCATTTGCCGATTCTTATCGGAGACCTGCTCCCCTGCCTCTCCCATCCCTAGGCCCTTCACCTCTCTTCCTTCCTTCTCTTCTCCTCACAGAGTTTGGCTCTGGGGACACACCTCAGATGCTGAGGCCTTCACTAGCATTCAATAGATTATAATGGTGTCACTGGTTTCTTATCTCTCTCACCACCTCCTTGGGGCATGGTGGGCTCTAATATGCTATCAGACTCTAGACCCCAGGCTTATTGATGTGACTTCGATGGCAACCCCTGAGTATCTACAGTGGTCCAGCCCATGTTGGTAGGGGCCAGGACTAGGCATATATACAACATATAGGCATTGTGGACAAAATTCCTGAAAATCAACTATGCCTGGAGAGGGGGGGAGATTCTAGCCCTCCAAAACAGGCACTCCTTGGCCACCTCTGTCAGAACTAATATCCTGTGAGTAATAGATAAACTTTTTACAGTCTATTCACTTAGACTCCTAGTTTCCACTGCCCCAAAAGCTCAGATAACATCTTGGGTCTATAGAAATGATTCCAGTACCCACCAATGTAATCTTAAACTTGTCTTCACTTATGACTTTCTTTAGTCTGTAAAACTATAAAAACTTCATGAAACTGATTTCATGTCAGAATGTAAAATCTGGGGTAACCTAAATCAATGTTCCCGGCCCATGATTGCTCAAAATGAATCCAAAATAAACGAGCTCTTATTCCCTTTAAGATGAAAGCTGTGGATTTTGCACTGACAGCATCATGTGGCCAGGAATGACTGTGCCAGGGTATAGTTCTCCAAGAGTGGATTTCTACCTCTCCCCTGCGTGCATGGAGGCACCTCTGTGGGTGTTCACAGGCTTTTGCCCACCAGCTGCATCTGAGGAACTTTCTCACGGGCTCCAGTGAGCATGTGAGGCTCCCAGTGCCTGTGTGAACAAAACCAGCTCTTCTGTGGCTTCCTGTCTGTGCAAGCAAGCAACCTCGCCCATCCAGCCCTGAGGCCACTGAATTGGCATCTGTTGCACTGGTTTCTCAGCACTGGTGTGAGAGGCTGGACTGTGAGGGCTGGGGCCACTTGGGGCAGTTGCCCAATGTGGGGGGCAGATCTTTACAACCTTCACAAGGCCTCTGGTGAGCAGTAGAGAGCCAGGCTGAGCCCTCAGAGATGGGCAGCCTGAAGGCAATACAGTATGTGTGGGTGCCCCAACTCTGGTGCTAAATATGGGCCGCTCATTGATATGCAAGCAGCCTGGAGAGGCCTTCAGCAGGCCTGATTGCCTGGCAACAAGGCCTTCTCCCTCCCCACTCACCTCCCCCACCTGCTGTGTTTTTTTTTAATCATCTCTCTGTTCCCCCTTTATAGATACATGAGGGTCCATATAGGCCTGTTGTTATCAGAACTGCATAGGAGTTACATGGGTAATATAGGTCTGTGCAGTGTCATTTGCCTGAGACCCTGCTTCTAGCCTTCTACCCTAGGGCTAGAAGAGATGCCTTTCGTAGACAAGGTGAACAGCGGTAGCTATCACATATATAGCATAGAATAGGGTAGCGATTCTGGGCCCCCAAGTTGGACAGCTTGGATGCCGTGTGATGGAGTGACTTGCAGAGACAATGTGTACCACGGAGCTTGAGGGCCTGGGGGATGTAAGCCAGCATCCCTTTCCTGAGCAAGCTCTCTGGAGCTCGCTCGTCTTAGCACAGGCCCAGTGGAGACCAGGGGGTGGCAGGCTGACAGCCCCTTGAGTAGGCAGCTAGCCCCAAAGTGGAGGAAACAGACGTGGTGATGACGGCTGTGGCTCCTAAGACAAAAGTATTTTCTGTGTGGCCCCTGGCAGGTCACAGCCTCAGCACCCTCTCTGGGGATACAGCACAAGTGGGAAGGGAGCTCCCGGGAAAGGCTTTCCTTCAGGGTTAAGCCCATACTCATCTCCCATTTTTGTCGCATGCTCTTCCCTCCCTGAGGACTTGCTGGTGTTTCAGATGCAGGCCCTGTGACATCCATTCTTGCATAGGGCCCAGAGAAGCAGGAGGAACAAGGGAGAATCCCAGCTGTCCCCAGATTCCCAAGACAGGGTGTCCATGAAGTGACAGGAAGAGAGGCAGCCCCCCTCCGCACCCCGCTCCTTCTCTCAGCAGACCTGGCAGGAAGTGTTGAAGCCGCAACACAGCCAAGCCTCAGAGTTGCAACACAGCCAAGTGGCCCACACAGGCACTAGGCCATAGGGAGAAGCTCCGCAGTCCACGCTGGGTAGACAGGACATGACACCAGCAGCCTCACGGGCCAGCTGCCATGCCTCCCCACCACAGTGAATTCTACCCCCAAGCTCAGCCAGAATAAACCTTCCTCCCTTAAGTTGCATTTGCCAGGTATTTTTGTGGCAACAAGGAAGATATAGCTAATATAGAGTCCTTATTCTATCCCACCTGCATTACGAGGAACTTTGAAAGGATTACATTTGCTGGACGTGGTGATGCACACCTTGAATCCTAGCACCGGGAAGGCAGAGGCAGGCAGACCTGTCTGAGTTCAAGACCAGCCTGGTCTGCGAGGTAAGGGTCAGGCTAGTCAGGGACATGTCATTTATTTGTTTATGTATTGTGTGTGCATGTACACAGACTGTACTGTGCACATGGAGGTCAGAGGATGACTTGTGTGTATTAGTTCTCTCCTTTTATCATGTGGGTCCCGGAGATGGAGCAAATGCTTTTATTGGTCGAGCTGTCTCACCAGCCCTACAAGGAACTTTGATGTATAATTTCCATGAGTCCTGCAGTAACCCTAATAAGCAGTCATGATCATTATTATACTCTCCATTTTGCAGCTGGGAAAACTGAGGCAGAGAGATTAAGCCAACATTATGACATGATGGAAGCTCTGCCTACAGGACTCTGGCCTGCTGTTTGGACACCGCCACAGCATCTAGGAAATGCAGGTGGCCAGGTGTGAGGATCCAGAGGACCGATGACAGTCTTAACAGCTGTGCTTATTGCAGGTTCAGTCTGCCTGGTAGGTCTCTTGGTTGTGTCCCCAGCCATCCCTAGATCCAGGTACTAATGACGCTCTCATTGTACAGATGAAACACACATGCGAAGTTTTAGATCACATAACTAGGGGGAGGTGGAGGCTGGAATCAGATTTAGGCCACCCAGTATCAGTGGGCTTAACCATTCCCATGTGACAAATACTGAGGGCCTTAGATCCAAATCTGTCAGGGCTGCTTCCTGGGGGCTTCTCTGTGGGCTGTGTTTGAGTGGTTGTGTGTGTACGTGTGTTCTCTCAGCCTCCCTCTGAAGGTTCTGCCTTTGAAGGTCAGAAGTACTATTTGGCTTATGACAACTGTCTTTGCAGTTCTGGATGAGGAATGGCCTGGGCTGCGTTCCTGGAGGGAGATGGGGTGGGGGTCAGTTTCTGACAGTCCCTCAGCTTGGGCTGTATGGGCTATGTCAGCACTGAGCTCCAATCCGAGGGTTTACAGCTTGTCACAGGCAGCTAGAGCACTTCCTGAGTGTGTCTTCTGTCTCTTTCATGTTCAGAGGAGGAAACTGAGCCCAGGAAACAAGTTGCCTGGGGTTGCAGAGAGCAGGGGCTGGCATCTGGCCTGGCTGCCATTCCCTTTGTGACAGTCAGAACAGGGGTGGGACTGGGCAAGGACCGGCACAAAGTCTGCTTTCCAGAAAGGCGGTGTGCCAGGTTTGCTGAGGCATCCATTGTGTGGGTGAGGGTGGCCTTCTGAGTAGGCTAGCCTGGAATAGGTGTCGCAGGGTGGCCCTGACCCCTGCCTTCACAAATGAGGCATGTCCTCTTCTGTTCATATATCTTGGGTGGGTCAGGCTGGCTCAGCTTCAGAGAGACCATGGACAGACATGGAGGAACACCCTTTTCTTTCTTTCCCAGCATCCTCTGCATGACCTTGGCCCTTGGGCCATGTGTTTGCATTTCCTGATATCCTCAGTGAGGTTCCACCTACAATGTGAGCATAGGACTTATCTTCCAAGAGAAGGCATTGTTCCTAGGATGGGTTCAGGTCCAAGAGAAGTCATTTGTTTGGGACTCTGGCCTCAGGAAGTCGGTGGCAAGCCAACCTTTGATCAGCCACCTTTGGCACGATAGTCAGTTTGGGATGGGAAGGAACCATCCCTGGAATAGGAACGGCCTTTCTTCACATCCTCTGCTGATGGAAAAGACGTTTCTTCTCTTTTCAGGACCCATGGGGAAGAGCCAGCTGGATCAGAACTAAAGAACTAGCATGTGCCTTGGCACCCTCTGAAACTTAGGGTCCTGAGTCGGGGCCCTGAAAGACTATACGCCAGCCTCAGTGCCTGGAGACTGCTTTGCCTGGGGTCCCGATGATGTTCTTGGGTCCCATAGAGATCTGAGCTTGTTCTGGGAGAGGCCCAGAAAGCCTAGGTGACAGGAGACCTTGGCTCTAGTCCCGGTGCTACTAGAAGACAACTGAGTAGGGCAGACACTTCCTTCAAAGTCTCACTCAGCTTTCTGTCTCCAGACAAAAGAGCGGGGACCAGTGGCCTCCAAAGGTCGTCTTCATCTTGAAGGCATGAAAAGTCCCCTGGGGGAGGTGTGTGGCACAGGTCATTTCTGACTGTATTCTCGGACAGTGAGGCCAACAGATGAGGAGGAAGCCACCGCCATTGCAGAGTTCCCGAGAGGAGGGGCATGGTAAGCCATGCCGCACCAGGCCACTGGGAGTGGAGGACGCAGTGTGTGGTGAACCTTTGCTGCGGTTTGTGGGGAAAGGGTTGGGTGAGGCAGGGCAGGGCAGGGGCCGCATAGCTTTAAGGTTGAATAGCTTGAATCGTTTTAGTGGGCTCTGGGCTATAGAGGGGTCTGACATTTCTGATTCCTGGTCCCGGAGATACCACTCTGGACTACAGGAGGCAGCAGAGAAGGCAAGCAGGGGCTGTGGCCTCTAGATGGGCCGAAGAGTGAACAGTGAGTTAACTCTTTCTGGGGCCTGGTCAACCTGGGCCAATTACACATCCTGGGGTCTTTGAGACCACAAGCTGTCAAAACGGTATAAAACACAGAAAACAAAATAAGAGAGTACCCGTCCAGGGTGCGACTGTGTGAGTTAAAGACAAGCAGCCCCACAGACAGGCTCATCAGGGCACAAAGCTTAGATTAGCCCTTCCTGGTCCCTGTTCTGGCATCTCATCAGGCAACTGTGGAAATCAGGCCAGATTTAGCAAATTAAAACACAGGATGACCTATTAACCTTGAACTTCAGATGAACAATACATAAGTTGTTAGTATGGGTATGGTCCATGCAACACTGGGGAGAAACATGCTAAAAATTAACTTACCATGTTTTCTGGAAAAAAGTCTTATTTCATTCAGGCTGTTTTAACAAAACAAACAAACCAACAAACCAAAACAAACAAACAAACAAGAAAACCCCCCAAAAACAAAAACTCCGTGTAGCAGAACTACAGAAGTTCATTTATTATGGTTCTGGAGGCTAGGAAGCCCAAGATGGGAGAGACTGGCTGATTATATGGCAAGGTCCATCCATTCACCTGTTTGTAAGTTGCCATCACCTTACAGGTCCGCACATGGTGGAAACGACAGCGTTCTCTCTTGGGTGTCTTTTATAAGGCCACTAATCCCAATCATGAAGGTACCACCCTCATGATATAACCATCTTCCAAAGTTCTGTCTCCGCTCTCCTGGAGCTAAGGGTTTCAGCACAGGAGTTTTGGGGGTGGCACATACTTATTAGGAGGATGGCATATTAGCGGTAGCAACACTAGTCCTGACCACTCTTCCTTGTTTACTCTTCTAACCATACCTTGTTCTAGGGTTTAACCTATAATAATCCTGGCCAGGGGGTAAGATGGGGAGGAAGCTAGTGGAAAAAAAAAACAGTCTGAGAACTAAAGTGATGAGTAAAACAGACAAACAGCCAAAGCAAGCCATCGGGAGAATATGAAACAACAGAAGCACTTCCATGCGGAGAAAGGTAGAACCGGTCCCCATGTGCCTGACCCCTCCACCCTTGCCTCCCTTTGTCCTTTGTCCCTCTGTCCATCCCCATCTCCCCCTCAGGCTCACCTTGGAGTAGGTGGCCCCGTTGATGACCTCTCCTTTACGTAGCCAGATGATGGAGGCTGCAGGCTTGGCGTTATCTGCGTGGCAGGTAAGGTTGAGAGGGTCCCCTGCCCGAAGGCTTATCACAGGCCCCCCTAGGATGATGGGGTCATCTGGTGGCACTGTGGGAAGAGGAGGAGAGGATCAGGTTGGGTAGGTCTCTGCTTGACACGACAGAGGATAATGAGCAGTAATTATTATGCTTTGATAAAGAGAGTCACCCTGTGTATTATAATGACCATAATAGTAAAAGAATGTGCTGTTCTTCATCTTGTCATGCCAGGAGTAAGCATGTGTGAGGACAAGCAGGTGTCCCTAGCTCGTCGTCACAGACCTGGAAGCAGTGCTTTGCAACTGGGATACTAGGGACCCGCATGATCTTTATTTTCAACTTAAAAAAGAGAAGATTTATTTTTAAAGGTTACTATTATTATTATTATTTTCAAGACAGGGTTTGTTTGTGTCACCCCAGCTGTCCTGAAACTTGTTCTGTAGACCAGGCTGACCTCGAACTGCCAGAGATCCTCCTGCCTCTGCCTCACTAGTGCTGGGATTAAAGGTGTGCACCACCACCTGGCCTAAGATTTTAAAATGTGTGTGTGTGTGTGCGTGTGGTGTGTGTGTGCGTGTGGTGTGTGTGTGCGTGTGGTGTGTGTGTGTGGTGTGCGTGTGGTGTGTGTGTGTGGTGTGCGTGTGGTGTGTGTGTGTGTGCGTGTGGTGTGTGGTGTGTGTGTGTGTGTGTGGTATGTGTGTGGTGTGTGTGGTGTGTGTGTGTGTGTGTGTGTGTGTGTGTGTGTGTGTGTGGTGTATGCACATATACATGAGTGCCAGTGCTCACAGAGGCCGGAGGCATTGGGTCCCCTGGAACTGGAGTGACAGGCAGTTGTGAGCTGTCTGATAGTTGTCTTGGGAACCAGACTGAGCCATTAATCCAGCCCCAACATTTTTTTCCTTTTCTTTTTGCCAAGCTTTGTTACATCTCTCACAACAGCATTGCAGGGAAAACACTACTTTTATCCCATTTTTTACTCAGGGAAAACACCTGGAAACTGAGGGCCATCAAGAGACTTGTTTAAGGTCACATGGTGAATGTATGGCAGGGTTGGGGCTGGAAGCTGCGTCTTGGATCAGGGTGGTCCCCTCCCTCAGGTGACAGGGCAGCTCTTTGGCTCTTCAGTGTCTGCACCCAAGCCTTTCCTGAGCTCTGTCCTTCAGCATAGCTCCGGTACCCTGGTCCCCACTCAGAGGGAGTCTCCCTCCCTCCTTCCCTCCCTCTCTCCCTCCCTCCTTCCCTCCCTCTCTCCCTCCCTCCCTCCCTCCCTCCCTCCCTTCCTCCCTCCCTCCCTTACTCCCTCCCTCCCTCCCTCCCTCCCTTACTCCCTCCCTCCTTTCCTCCCTCCCTCCCCCTGCCTCCCTCCCTCCCTCCCTCCCCTGCCTCCCTCCCTCCCTCCCTCCCTCTCTTCCTTTCCTTTTTTTATCTATTTATTTATTACTACATGTAACAGTGTGACTAGTGACTGGTGGACCCCATCAGATATACATAGTGCCAAAGGGGAATATGAAGCTAGGTCCCCTTGCAGGGCCAACACGGAACTCCATGGCTTGAAGCATCTCCAGACATCTGCCGCCTCCAATGAACCACCTTTGATTCTCGTGAAGGCCACACTGTAGGATGGACAGGTATGATGGCAATGAATTATTGTTTGGTAAAAAGACTCTGGGAAGCCGAGAGTTGACTGACACACAGCTACCTCTGAGGCTGGTGCTTCTGGGCATACTTAAGTTTTCCAGGCCTTTACAGTTCCATGGACAAGCCATGGAGGAGACAGGGTTCCATGGAGACCATCTGAAGAGACTGTCCCCTGGGGAACCTCTATCTTTCCTGACATAGACAGAGGGGGTCTATTCAGTTAGCCCTAGAGGCTGGAAGGGGTTCCCCAGACACACTGGAGGCGGGAACTTTGCATGTTCCCAGGAATGAAGGACAGGTGGGTGGGTGTGTCATGGGGGTTTCGGACCTAGTGCAGAGGTCTTTCTACTGGCTTTTAGGGCAAGCCATCCTTCCAACCTGACCCTGGGCAAGCAAACACCTATGTTGTGGTTTGCAGTGTCTATGAGCTGCAGAACCCGCTTGCCTTCTTTCCCTCTGTCAACTCCTGACCTAGTCCACTGGGCTTCTCTAACAGGCAGAAGGGCCCTTGTTTGGCTAAGCCAGTACCCAAAACAGTAAGCCTTTAGGTTGGTTACCTTACCTATGCCTATCTGGTCCACACGGACGCTTTAATAGCCCTACAGAACCATTTCCTGAGGAACCTCAACTTTGTAGGGCTCTGGAGATAGGACCACCTTTTTTTTTTTTTTTTGACCCAAACCAGCTCTTGATGCCAAAAATTTCCTGGCCCAGGGAGAAGGTTGGCCTTATCTAACCCTTCTATGCCCATAGCTCTGAAGCCAGGCCTCTCCAGGAGGCCCTGGAGCTGCCAGGCTGGAAGAGGCAGGCGGGTATGAGCTGGACACTGAATATAGTCAACTGTTGGTGCCCACTGTACCCTCTTATTAGTGCCTGTGACCTCCTTGGTGTAGGCGTGGCCGGAGAGCAAAGGGGGGGGCTAATTAGGGCTTTCCATCAGCGGGGGTGTGGCTAGAGACTGATGAAAGGGACCCAGCTTCCTGCAGTGGGGGTGGGTTGGGCCCCTCCAGCAGTGAGGGCTGGGGCTTGCAGTATTCTGTGGAAATTTGGGTGGTCCCTGTTCAGCTCTCAGTATAGGCAGTCCCTTTCTCAGCACAGGCTGCTCAAGAAAGAGGCGCTCTCTTCCTGAGTTGGGCTGGGACTAGAGTAACAGTTGGTCTTAGAGCAGAAGGACCTCCTGGCCCCTTTGGCATCCTCTGCCTTGCAATGATGGGTCAAGAGATATGGTGGCAGAGGGTACCCTGGGTGGGAGGATGACAGTAAGGCAGTGTCTTCCGGCAGAAAATGTGAGCACTCCCTCCAGCACTGACATGCGTTGGAATGAGACAGGGGTTGGTTGGCAACCTTCTGGGGAAGTTTCATCAATCTTGGTGCCAGTGTGCTCTCTGACCAATGAGACCCCAGAGTGTGGCGCTGGTCCCCAGGGATGCGGAAGAGTAACCGTCTTTGAGTACCAGATTTCCTTTGGGCTTTTGGCTTAGGTGCATAGAGCTGTTCTGTATTCTGACTAAGGTGTGTGTGTGTGTGTGTGTGTGTGTGTGTGTGTGTGTGTGTGTGTGTGTGCGCGCGCGCGCTTCCTAGAAGCTCATACCAGAGACCCTATCCCTCCCTTCCCTCTTCACCAGTGTTGTACTGGAGGAGATTGGGGATGAGGGGAGCTGGGAGGGGAGAGGGCTGTGTTGTGGATGTTCTTAGGCATGCACACACATTCACACACACACAAACATCCACCCTCAGAATGGGTCCTGATTACATCTTCCCAAATAAGTGGTTATCATGCTGGTTATTCATGTAGCCATGCATTATTGATTGGCCTTCGCCTCGCTGCACACCAGATGGGGGTGGGAGGGATGGTGGGGGCGGGGTGGGTGGGGTGGGGTGAGTTATGAGGGAGGATGTTTGGGGGCCATCAGCTGAATAGAAATCAACACTCGTTCTTGGCAGCTGTAGCTCAGATGGGAGGTGTGTGTGTGTGTGTGTGTGTGTGTGTGTGTGTGCGCGTGTGCGTGTGCTCATTACCTCTCCATTCAGATGGGGGCCCTTTGTGAGGGCCTTGTGGGGAAGGGAGGAAGTCTCAGAGAAGCCCAGGCCTGGAGATGCATTATTCATACATCCCCTCACAGGATTGGTTATTATCCTGAACCACTATAGAGTTTGGTCTCCTAATTTTTAATCACAAGGAAGGTGGAAGCGTTAGCCTTTTTGTGATTAATCTGGAGATAAAAATAGTTGACTGTTTTGGTGTCGCTCTTGTTGTCAGTCAGGAACTAAATTTGCATTAACTGTTGGGGGACTGAGGCCTGGGAAAGACCCAGTGGAGCCTGGGCAGAGTCTCTGATTTTGACCCTGCCCCAGGCAGGGCCAGTCAGGGTGAATATATATCTTGAACAGGGGGGAGCAGACACCCTCCCAATACAGGTTCCCACCACAGCGGTCGTGGATCTTTGTCCTTGACATTCCTGTCACCCAGGTTTGGGTCTTTCTCCCTGCTGTGCCCTTTCTCTGGTACCTGCCCCGTGGGGGACAGTATGGGGCACCCATCTCTCACGCTGAAAATCCTCTCTGAACTCTACCGTGGAGAACAAGGGGGTTTCTTTGGAGGGTGGGGAGACACAACACAGTCTAATTCTATTGAGGAAAGAAAGAGGCTGGGCCAAAGATACCAGGGAGGGAGCAAAGGAGGGGAGGGGTGGATTTGGAAGGCGCAGCTAGGGAGGTAAACTTCTATTTGTTAATAAATTAAGCCTCCTCCGTCCCATTCGACAGGATTCTGCATCTAGAAGCTGTTGGAAAAACACCACTGCACCTTAATTTCTCCCTGGGATGGCCATGAACTTGGAGCTGGAGCTTGTGGCCAAGGTTTCTTCTTTTGCAAGTCAGCTCAATAGAAGGCTGCCCAGGGCAAGGGCTGGAGGACTATTGCCCCACTCTGGAGCTGCTGTCAACTCTCTGCATTGGGCTAAGGTCACTTGACTCATTGGCCAAACCCTAGGAGCAGCTGAGGTACACTCTTGGGCCAACGCTGAGGATGTTTTCTCCAGAGTCCATTGGTCACCCAAGTGGGTTCCTGGCTGGGTTTCCAGGAATTCCTCAGATACTGTGTCAACCCAGATGGTTGGCTCCACAGATGGCCATCTGGGCACAACTGCCTTGTGAGTCAGCAGCATGCACACAGAAGGTTCTGTGTGGCAGCTGGAAGGGTGGGAGGCCAGCCAGCCACTCTTCCTGCCTTCCGCCAGCATGGGGAACTCACAGAACATGGGCTTTGGGGGACAGCGCTGGCCTTTAACTGATCAGCAGTGAATTCCCCATTCTGTAATGGAGTGGTCTATGAAACACTTGAGTGGGTTGTGTTCCTCTTCTGCACTGAATACCCTGGAGCTCCTTGATGTACTTGAAACATGACTTGAACTCAAGAGTTGCTCACAAACACCGTCACCCATCTTCCCTGGTGCCCCTGAGATACCAATCCACCCATCCTCCTTCCCCAGGTGCTAGCCCATCAGCCCCTCTGCCTAAGGATCCATGAGAGTGCCATTTCAGCACTACCTCCTCAGAGAGGCTTCACCTGTCCACCCTGTGTAACAGCCTCATGACTTTCCATTATGCTTCTCACTTTATCTTCTTTATGACCGGAGAGCAAAGAATGAGCAGGAAGTTCCTTATCTGTCATGACCCTCCTGTCATTGCTATGCCTAGGTCGGTACCCAACTCACAGAGGGTCCATGATATACATTTGTTGAATAAATAATGAAAGACCCTCTTGAGAGGAAGCACAGATATTGGTTTACGAGGTCCATGTTTTTATGGTCTCTCTCCTTTCCCCTCCCTTCCTCCCTCCATGAGCCCCCCTCCCCATGTGTGTGTGCGTGTGTGTGTGTGTGTGTGTGTGTGTTTGTGTTCATTTGGGGTACACTTGGGGAGTGGTGGGCAGATGTGGAAGAACTTCTGGCCTAAAATTCCTAGGAAGGGAGCTGTAGCTGGGGAGGTTTAAAGTTAGAAGAGGTTTTTAGTCTCTCCTTGGGGCGTGAGCCATCTTAACAGAGAAGGGGCAGCAACCTGATTTGCCTCATTCACAGGCTTGAGAGAAGGGCTCAGGGTAAGTTCGGTGACATTTGACTGAGAGTATAGGATGGCTGACACTTTGTACTTCCTGTTTCAGGGGTTACCCCAGCCTCTGCCCAGCAGCTCTGGGGAAGGACCGGGGAGTAGCTTGGGTCTGGGCTTTGAGTCTGTGTTGACTGGAGTTGGAGAAGGGCAGCTGGGGTGTCTGGGGTCAATGGTCACATCTTCAGAATCTTCTTCATCTTAGTCCCAGCTGCAGTCTTGCTGCTTGGTGCCACGAACTGTGGCTCCTACGGTGTGCAATGCCAGACACAGCTCCTCTCTTGGCAATGACAGTGAGACCCCAGTTACCTCCAGAGGCTGCATTTCGCTCGGCGAGCTTGGTACAGACCTGGGGTATTTGTGCATGTTCATGTTTGAGGAGCCCTGCTCCAGGGGTCTGCTAGAAGAAATTACAGTCCTATGGGTACGAAGCAGGAGGGCTAGACAATGATGGTGGTTACGGGGCTCTCCGTCTCGCTGTTGGTTGCATTCTTCTTAGCTCAGATTGGAGGACAGGCAGACTGCTTGCTGTGCATTAGGTCAGAGGACACTGTTTTGGAGAAGGTCCCCTGCAGATGTCCGCTCTTTCTCTGAGGAGGCAGGGGCTCTTCAGGCCCGCTTCCTTCCAAGTTGTGCATACCCAACTTTTGAGACAAACCAAGAGGTTACCTTCTTCAAGCAATCTTCCAAAGTCTCCCAGTTGGGCCAAGTCACTTCTGACTCTCTTCTGTAGTATTCCAGGCATCTTCCTCTCTCAACATCTAGCGTGTCCTGTGGGAATATCTGTTGCCTCTGCTTCACCTGCAGGGTAACTTCCCTGGTCCTGGATCCTCTGCACCCAGAACAGCACATGTAACACAGGACACACTGGCTGAACTTGGCAAAGACTCATCATTTTATGAGGCTTATTATTATTATTACAGACAAGTTAAACAACCTGATAAATTGAGCCCTCTTATCTGAGAAGTGGGTAATAAAAATGCTTATCATGTGGGGTTATTAAGATTAGGTTTATGTTATGAACGAGGCGAGGGCTTTTAAGAGCTACCAGATTATGCCAAGTTTGCTTAGTGGTTATGCGAAAGGCGTTGGCTGTGTCAACTGCTTTTTGTTTTATTGTCAATGCCCTTTGAAGCAGGATCTACTAAGACAGGTGAGGAACCTGAGTTCAAGAGAAAAACTGCATAGGTAAAATCTGCTGAATGTAACCGAATCAGAATCCAGACTGAGGCTTGGTGGATACTGACAAGGAATCTCTAGAGTTGGAGCCTCTCACAGATGGCCCCTTGCAGCTCAGCAGCCTGCTCTTCAGCCTCCTGCCCTCCTGCCCTCATCCTGACCCTGTAATTCCCAGGCAGCTTTGGCCTCTGCCTGCAGGGTGTTCAGAGAGGGGTGTGGGTGGAGGCGGGGCGAGCGGGGCAGGGGGTGGTGGTGGTGGTGGTGGTGGTGACCGCATCCTTTCTCGCTGCTTTCCTCCAACCTGGATTTTGGAGAGCTCCAGAAAGCACAGACCAGGCCAGGCCTATGGCTGGCGCTTTAGTGACGTCCGCTAAGGGAATGGATGCAGATTTCTGCAGGTCAGATCCACTGATTGCTCACTTTCGTCGTTCTCCCTTCTCATTCTCTGAGCCACGGGCAATGCCAGCTGCAAGTTTCCGCGCTTACACAGATGCGCCACCTACTGATCAACATTCAGAATTGCAGGCCATTAAGAGCCTGTACCTGGTTTTACAGGGTGGGCTTCTAGCGCTATCCAAAAACTCACCTCGAAAATTTGTATGGAGAACCTACTATGTGTCTGTTCTAAACATCAGGGATACAGACCAGTGGTCCTGGTGGGGGATTATAAAATAAATAAAAACTCTCATGTTAAGAAGAAAATGTATTAGCTAGGTGTGGTGGCATACACCTGCTTACAGTGAGAGTCTTGGGCTGGTTGACTTTGGGAATCCTCTCTCTGTCTCTCTCCCACTGTCTGTTTCTCGTGTGTGTGTGTGTGTGTGTGTGTGTGTGTGTGTGTGTGTGTGTGTGTGTGTGTGTGTGTGTGTTATGTGAACCTGCAGAGGTCAGGAGGCCATCGGATCTCCCCCTGGAACTGGAGTTCCAGATGGTTGTGAGTCAGCATGTCATGGGTGGGGACTAAAGCTGGGTCCTCTGCAGGAGCTGTGAGTGCGCTTGGCTGCTGAGCCACATCTCTGGCCGCCTCCCTTATATTTTAGTCCCAGCACTTGGGAGACTGCGGCAGGCAGACGGATCTCAGTGAGTTCTGGGTGGGCCTAGTCTACAGAGAGAGCTCCAGGACAGCAAGGACTGTTACACAGAGAAACCCTGTCTTGAAAATAAAAAAACAACAACAACAAACAGGGTCTGGCTAGAGCCTGTCTCTGGTAGCCCCCACCCCTAGCTCTGGTTACAGACACCGGCTTTTTTTTTTTTTAATTTAAATTGTTTCACCTGTCAATTCTAGCTCCATCCCCCTCCCCTCCTACACCCAGCTTTTTACATGCTTGGAATCTGAACTCAGGTCTCCATGTTTGCACAGCAAACCCTTTATTCCACTGAGTCGTCTTCCCAGCCTCCTTGGCTCATGCATTAAAAAATGTGCTCAGCTACCATCTTTATGCTGATAAAACAACTTCCAGGCAGGAATCTGAGCTCATAACCCACACCCCCAACAGGGTCTCAGGTATCCCAGGCTGGCCTTGAAGTCACTGTGTAAAGAAGGATGAACTTGCACTTCCCATCTCCCCGAACCACAGCGTGCACTGCCATGCCAGCTGGGAAGGGCTTCATGCGTTCTAGGCAGGTGCTCTACCAGTTGAGGCACATCTCTAGCCTTGGAGTCATGATCTAGCTGCCCTTGGCCTTTCCAGCTTAGTATGACTGACCCAAACTCCCCACCTCTGCTGCAAGGCCCATCCCTTCTCTATATTCTGTTTGGGGAAATGGCCCCAATGCTCACTTACAAAGACAGCCATCTACCTACCTAGAGTTGCCTTTCTGGATTCCAGCCTGCACGGCTAACCAGCCTGCTTAATCTCTGGATTCCAGCCTGCACGGCTAACCAGCCTGCTTAATCTCTGGAGCTCCTCTCTAGCTTGTCTCTCCTTTTCTACTCTGGCACTCTCATCTTGGTTCAGGCTGCCACTGTTTCTAGCCTGAATTAAAATACCTTGCCCTTCCCCAAGACCTCCATCCCACTGTTCAGGCCTCTACACTGCTCCAAAGTGATGATGACAACAATCTGCCCCCTCACCCACCCTGTGCTTGAGTACCTGGTAGTAAATCCTTTAAGGGCCCCTCACTGCCACCTGAGTGGTTGAATGTTTTGATCTCTGTCAACCTCTTCAGTTTTGTTTTCCATTTTCTTCTTCTTCCTCCTCCCCTTCCACTTCCCTTGTACCCCTCTTTACCTTCTTCCTCTCCCTTTCATCCTCTTTTTTATGGGGGGTGGGTGGGTGTCAGGGATAGAGCCCAGGGCCTTGCTCATGCTTGGCAAATATTTTACTACTGCGCAATACCTCAGTCTTTCATCCTGTCTTATCTCAAACCGTGGCTCATACCCTGCAACTGTTGGCATAAGTCTGACTTCCTCAGTCGCCTTTCCCCTTTCTTGGCTAACCTGAAGGCTAGTGTGGGCTTAGATCCTGAGTCCCACAGCCACTAGCCTATAGCCACAAGCAAGTTGTTTAGCTTCTTTGTGGTTCAGTTTCCTCACTAGTAAAATGGGCTAAACCAACAAAACCAGGGAGCATCACTGTCAGGACAGAAGGGGATGTTATATGGGAAAGTCTGGTGAATGGATGGTGGAATGCTATTGGCTAAGAAGTCTAGGCTCTCTCTCTCTGCAAAGATGATGGCCAGAGCAGCTGAGGCTCTGCCCCTTGGAAGTGTATAGCACTGTCTCTGATTCTCCTCATTAGCAGCTGGGCAAAGACTGTTGCTCCTCAGGGGTGATGTTACCCTGCTCTGCCACCCTCCTGCCTCCTCACATCCTGTGCTTTCAGAGTGTAGCCTCTGAGTGCCAGCAGACTGCAGAGGTGTGGGAGTGACCTTGTGTGATGTAAAGAGGAGCCCACCCACACTGTTCATTCACTGTTCTGTGGTGCTTATTGTATACTGTCTGGGCTCAGGCACAGTACCGCAGATATGGTACCTCAGGGACTGAGGAAATGGCAGAAGGTTGTATGCTGACCTTTTAGTCATTCTGTGTGAAGGCTGGTCATAAAAATTCTCTGACCTAACTTCCCTGTAAGTATACCATGATACCCTCTCCCTAGAGAGTGTTCATCATGTCTCAAGGGAAGAAAGGCTACACAGAGTCCAAAAAAACGATCTGAAAAGGTCTCGCTGAGTCCCCCTAGCTGCTCACCACTAGATCATGCCCGTTTTCATCCAACCACAGTTCTACATGGTGCTCATCCTTCATTGACCAGTGTTCCCTGGTCGTTGGGGCTTCATTTCTGAAGGCCTCCTTATCGTGTAAGATATTAAATAATTTAGCTATGAATTTCTCTTGAGAGCCCATCTTTTGTTGTAGGAATGCCAGCCTAGATATTTTTGATAGATGAGAAACAGACATAGTGTTTTCAGTTGGCAAAGTGAAATTAGCAACCTCGGGGCTATCTGGCTTCCAGAGTTCTGGGCTCCTATGCATCTACTTTCTTTTCACTTCAATCCCTCCTCCTTCCATGGTGGCCAGGGAAAAGTTCTAGAAGTCAGTCCCTGACACTTATATGTCCAATGGCTCCCATAGCTGTAAAAACCAGTTGGGTATTCAGGAGATCACTCAAGGCTCCTTGTAGCAAGGCCTCCAATTCTTTCTCTGAGGCCTTAACTGAAAACTGGACAGTCCCCCTTTGTCAAGAGTAGCCTGTTTTTGAGACGTTCCCTCTCCTAGGAGGGTCCTTATCGTGAGTCTACCCTAGCTTGGATCCCATAAGCTTCCTCTATCAGCCCAGAGGCTACTCTTGGCCTTCTTAACTCCTGGTCTCTTTCTAAGATATTAGAAAGTTACTACCATCGCAACTGTCAACCTTTGTTTCTCCCTTTGCCCCGTCCAGCCTCTGCACTACCTGGAGACCGTGTGCCATCTCCATAGGTACACGTGCCACTCTGACATTGCTCTCCTAGTGCGTCGGCACTGGGTGCTCCTGCGGCCTGCTGGCTCCACTGCTCTATGAGCTGCTTGAAGAGCCTTGGACACACTTGGCCTTCTGTGCCCAGGTCTTAGAGTATGACTGGCCTCTACTTAGGAGATGCTTTTGGTTTGTGCCTTGCTCCATCCCTGCTGCATGAGAAGGAACCTCCCTCCGGGGTCCACAAACTCCCCCCCTTTCGCCTCCTTCACACGCCTTGCACACATGACACTCATCTCGTCACTGTGACGTTGACTTGTGGATTTCTTTCAAGTCCTCTACAGCTTTGGAGTAGAGGTCTTGCCATCTCTCTGCGTTTCTCTGACTACTTAGTGCTTTGCCTTGGTTACAGTCATAGGGAAGTAGTCATAGTATGAACAATAGCTTACAGAACTCTTAGCAAGACCTCTTCTGGATCCTTTACAGACATCATTTGATTCTCGAAACAATGATATACATGAAGTAATTATGTACATCTTAGAGGTGAAGGGACCGAGTCAGGAACTAAGTTTCTTGCCCAGTACCACACAGCCCATGAGTAGCAGAGTTGGGACTGTGCCTTGGGTTCCCAGATTCAGCACAGGAAGTCCCAAAATGTAGACTTCAGAAAAATACTTTTAGTGTTAGGATCTCCACCTGATCCTATATTTTGTCTGGCAGCCTTATAGATGAGTTAATCATAATACGTGACTTAAGTAATGTGTGTGTCTTCCTCCTGTCTTCTAACCCTCCGTACACCTATTTTGGTCTATATAAAGGAGATTCAGGGAAGGCAGGTGGGCATGGTGCAAGGAACAGTAGCTGAGAGCTTCTATCAATCTGGTCCACAGGCAAGAGGCAGAGAAGAGACTGGGCCTGGCATGGACTTTTGAAACCTCAAAGTCCATCCCTAGTGACACACCTCCTCCAACTAGGCTACACTTCCTTCATAAGGCTATACGTCCTAATCCTTCTCGAACAGTTCCGTCAACTGGAACCAACACATTCAAATCTACAAGCCTATGGGGGCCATTCTCATTCAAAGCATCATAGAGGGGAAGGAGGCAAACGTGGGCCTCAAAGAGCTGCAGTGAGAGCACAAAGATTGTGGGTACTGCTGATAGGGGGTGTAGAGGGCTGCTCTTCTGAGCTGGAAGAATGGCCACGGTCAGCGCTGGTGAGCTCGCCAGTCTTGCCACTCCTGGACCCAAAGCACTCCATGGCTTCCACAATGTTCATGCTGTCTTTCACCTGCCCAAATATCATGAGAGAGACATCTGACCTCTTAGTCTTGGCAATGCAGGGGTCAGCAGTGAATGGGAAGCTTGGATCTGGAATTTTCAAATGCCCCAGGGATTTGAGCATTGGATCCTACATTAATTGCTACTAGAGGTGGTGGAAACCTGTAGAGAGTTATTAGGGGCATGTTCTAGAAAAGGGTTGTAGGACCTAGCCTCTTTCTCTTTCTCCTCTATTTCTTGGACTTACAGTGAATGGTTTTGCCCCACCATGAAGTGTCAGCCACAGGCAAAGAACAAAACGAATAGACCATGGACTAAAACCTTTGGAACTCCAAAACAACCACTTTCTATTGGCTGATTGTTTCAGATATCTGTTACAGCAGCAGTAAGCTGACTATCAGCACAGACGTATGTCCCGGAGGGTGAAGCCAAGAGGGGAGGGTGGAGAGAGAACGAGATACAGGCTTGAGGTGATGCTGTGTGGATTGGAGGATGGTGCGCTTGATGCTGCATTTCAGCTGGTCACAGATGGGAACTCTGGGCCAGCAGGTGTCTGAAGTCACCTTCAGAAGTTCAGGACACTGGGAAGCCCACTTTAGTTTGGACCTTATCCTGCTGGGGGAAGCAAGGGGAGGCTGGAGGGAGTCTAACTTGGGTCCTGGACCCATCACTCACTGGCCAGTTCCCTAGCTGACTGTGCCAGATGTCTGTCAAAGGCATTATGGTAGCTGATTCACAGGGTTGGTGCACTGATTAATGAGTTGATGCAATGTCTAGAAATGTGTTTTCCCTAGAGTTTGCCACCACGGTGAGAACTCGTTCATTGGAGCTCTTAGTGTTGCTATTGCCTACTCAATCAGTGACTGTGTATGTGTGAAAAAGCCTTGCTTCAGTCTCTTGTTCTGTTACTACCTTGTGTTAGACTACATTGCTAGCTGGCTAGAGGTCAAAGTCTGCCATTAGCCTAGCAGCTTTCTGTCTACGCTGGGCAATATGGTAACTCGCTCCCTCCCCTAGAAAAGCTTCCTGCTCTCCACCTAGCCTTATCTGGGGAATGTCCCTGGACTTGGAGGACTGACCTTATCTAAAAGCTGTCTCTAAACCAGTTGCCTAATTCATCTTTAGCTTGACCCTTGGCACAGAGCTCTGTAAGAAGACGTGCTAGGAGCTCTGCTCTAGAACCCTCTGCCACATACAAAGTCTTGTGAATAGGAGCATGCCACTTAATGCAAATTAGGTTTTGTCCCCAGGCACCCAATCCTGTATATTCCTTATTTATCCTCTGGAATAAAGCTGAGCTGACTCACTGAAGCCTGTCTCCAGGAGGCTTTTCCTCTGACCATGCTCATGGGCTGTATACAAAGCTTTCTGTCACCCCTTCTGCCTCTCTCCCTTTTAGGTGAGGGCTGATGGCCAACATGTTGAGAGGGAAAGAGGACCCCCTCCCCACAACCTTGTTCTATGTCCTGGTTCCAGCCTCCCCATTCTCACCAGGACAGAATGGTGGGTTCTTGCCCAGAGCATCCGCACAACGTCCACGGTGTAATGAGGAGGTAGCCGAGGCAGTAGTGGGGTCCAGGGAGCAGGGCCAAGGGAGACAGGTACTGTCGGAGACAGGGAGTCAACAGTTCCCTGTTTCCCCTTGCAGATTAGGACAGGGAACTGTCTGCGCTGTCTCGTCAGGGAGGGGCCGTGTGAGGGCAGATGGCTGTTTCCTACTCATTCAGAGCAAGCAAACAAATCGCAGGGAGCCTGTGGGGCTCGGGGAGAGTGAGGGGGACCAGGAGGGCTGCAGAGCAAACCACAGACAGAAAGACCCACAGCCCTTGCTCAAGTGCAGGTGGCCAGGCGAATGCCCAGCTCCTGGGGGTGGTGGTGATGGTGGTGGTGGTGGTGGTGGTGGTGGTGGGTGAAGGTGGTGGTGGTGGTGGTGGTGGTGGTGGAGGTGGTAGTGGTGGTGGTGGTGGAGGTGGTAGTGGTGGTGGTGGTGGTGGTGGTGGTGGAGGTGGTGGTGGTGGTGGTGGGTGGAGGTGGTGGTGGTGGTGGTGGTGGTGTTGGTGGTGGTGTTGGTGGTGGTGGTGGGTGGAGGTGGTGGTGGTGGTGGGTGGAGGTGGTGGTGGTGGTGGGTGGAGGTGGTGGTGGTGGTGGTGGTGGTGGTGGTGGAGGTGGTGGTGGTGGTGGTGGTGGTGGAGGTGGTGGTGGTGGTGTTGTTGGTGGTGTTGGTGGTGGTGGTGGAGGTGGTAGTGGTGGTGGAGGTGGTGGTGGTGGTGGTGGTGGTGGTAGCAGGCAGCACAGGGGTCCCCAGGCCCCTCAACCCCTTGCAGAGGAGCTGGCTCCTCTCTGCAGCTTAGCTCCCGTGTGACCATGGTGACATCCCTCCCCAGGGCTCTGTGCTTTCTGTCTACTCTTGACCCTGACCTTAGTTTAGGGTCTTCTGCTCAGTATGTTGCCAGCCTGATTAGTGGGGGGCTGCTAGGGTGTTAGCACAGCCCAGTATAATCCTCACAGTAACCTCACGCAATGGGTCCTATGGAAGTTATCTTCGTTTCACAGATGGGAAAACTGAGGCAAAGACTGGCCAGCCCACTTGGGGCAAGTCACACTGCTGTCACTGGGAGCCAGAAACCTGGTCTACTCCTAGCGGTGGCCCTGGAGGACCTCCACACCTGAGAACGGTGCTGCAGCTTTCTTCAGATGATTTAAAGCCTCGAGGCAGCCAGCTCAGCCCCACAGAAGCCAGGCTGAGACCAGATTCCCCACTGGTCCCATAAATAGAAACCAGAACTGATCTGGTTGGCTTTGCTACAGGTTCCCACCCAGCACAGCCACCTCCCAAGCAGGAGTGCTGTGGCTTTCAGAGAGGAGGAAAATCAGGCCAGGTGGGGACCTTCCCACCCCCAGCCTGGAGCCCCGGAAGCCTTTGCAGAAATCCAAGGACACAGGAGAAAGGGTCACCTCATTAAAAGGCTTAAACAATAAACGCAGGGCACGCCGACATGGTCCTTTGAAAGGGCGACTGGGAACATTGCCTTTTGCATTATAAAATTGTACTTGTTAAAGGACGATGGAAGGAGGAGGTGGGGAGTGGCCATGAGTGAGGAGGACAGGAGACAGTCAGCCACAGAAGAAAACGGCCAAATGGCCACCCACTCAAGGGAAAGGCAGACGCGAAGGGACGCGGCTGTAAAATCAGTGGCTGCGCTGTATGGAAAGAAGCCACAGAAGTACATCCTCTAGGCCTCCTGCTACAGAATTACATTTTAGGAAATCCCAGAAAGCCACTTAAATGTACCTTTCAACCTCATGCAAATTCACCAAACCGACCGCTTGCCAGACTCCTAAGAAGAAAGTCAAAAACCTCATCCCTGATGCAAGCCTTTCTCCCTCAGAGTCCAAGTCTCTGGATTTGAAGAAGGGTAACAAATACATTCCCAATTCATTAGGAGGAAGGGTTTTAATTCTCATCTCTAGCTTGGCCTGACATCTCCTTGAGCTCTCCCGGCCCCCTTGTTCTGTGACAGGAACCGGTGGGTGCTGCAGAGGCTGGTGGGTGCTGCACCTCATTCTACAAAGGGAGGGTACGTTTCACAGGTGGATGGCCAGCTCTGCTGTCTTTTAGGGTGCTGTGACAGAAGACTTCCACAGGCTGGTAGCTCTTTGAAGTTGCAGGGCATCTTTGAAGACGCCAAACTGTGTCTGATTCAGGGTTACCACAGATTTGACCCCAAGATAGAGGGCAGAAGAGGGCTAGCTGGGAGGATCTGGGGCCAAATCTATACCCTCTCCTCTTCACCTTCCCTTATCCCTGCCCCCCCTCCTCTCTCTCTTCCCTCTCCTCTCCTTTTCTCAGACAAGATTCTCAGCGCAGACTGACTCTGAACTTGAAATTCTCCTGCGTCTTCCCTTTGAGTACAGAGATTATAGTGCGTATCACTATTCCTGGCTCAGAAACAAATCCTAATGTGACCATAGGAAGCAGAAGTAGATGCAAAGATGAGGGACAAGATGGCAGCTGAGAGGTCTCAGTAGATCTCTAGATATGCTCAGTGGCCCAGAGAGCAGGACCATTCTGGTCTAATCTTTGTACCCTGTGGGACCATCTATGGAAGCCCACTTTTTGTCTATAGGAAGAATACAGCATGGAACCAGAGAGTGGAGGACGAATCTTCTCTCCCAGTGTGCACTTGTTATCCGTGGGATGGGGGTGTCCTTGCATCTGAATAAGCCCTGGATATGCAGAGTTTGGCTACTGAAGTGAGGAGCCTCTAACCTTCTCAACGGCCACTCCCAACGTGGCCCCATATCCCTATAACTTGTGTTTTTAGCATTGATGGGGCTAGGCTACCACAGGGGAGCAAGATCGGGTTGAGGAAAAGGCATAGCCTAACAGGGAAACTTTGCACAAAATTCACCTTCTGGAGCCTTAGTGAGCTCTTAGGTAGGTAGAGCCGGCATGTGCCTCCCGCGGTGAGGGGGTTAAACAGAGAGAGAGGGGCAGGATCAGAACATGCCTGTGCTCTGATGTGGACATGGCCGACTTATCTGCACATGAGGTCAGCTGCTGCTTGGACACCCACTGCTCACTCTGGTCACGTGAGCTGCTCTTTCAGGGACCTGGGTGGGCAACGGGGAAACTTAAGTCAGATGCACAGGTACAGTAGGAGGAGTCGTGGAATCACTAGGTGACAATGGCCATGGGTGTCACATTCACCTGGAATGCCATGGAGGATGGTGGGCTGTAGGGTGGCAGTGGGCGGGGGGTCTTGGCCTACACAGGGAAATGCCCCTTTGATGTTCCTCATGTTTCTACTGACATTCCATCTTGGCAGTAGTAGATGCTGGCCCTGGGCTGGCCTCATCCCTAGTTAGCTCACGTCACCGGAAGATGGGGCTGTTCTAACAATGAGGACGCAAAGGGAATACATCAAAATTAAAAAATTGTAATTGTTGCATTATTTATTAACTTATGTGTGCATATGTATATGTGTGTCGATCAGAGGACAACCTTTGGGAGTCGGCTCTCTCCTACAGTGTGGGTCCTGGAGATCAATCTCAGGTCATCAGGCTTGGTGGCATTTTTACCTCCGGAGCCATCTCGACAGCCTGGGAAGGGAATTTTAATCTTGCCCTCTTGATTTCAGGCACAGGTGACCATGCCTTTGATTCCTCCCCAGTGGGGACCAAGCAACCCGGGAGTGTGAGCATCAGAAGGCAGAGGGCTCCAGCCTGGTGAGTGATGTCGTGGGTGAGCAGTGCCCCGCCCTCCACTTCTAATGCAGAGTCCCAGACCTTCCTCACGTCTGTATGAAACAGGCACCCACTTTCCTAATCTGGACACTTACTCCCTTGGGGGAAGGTGGATCCTGATGGGACCCCAAGCTGCTGCCACCCTTCACGATGCCAGTTCACACGGGGGAGTAGGTGGGCACAGCTGTAAGATGAGCCAGTGTTCTTCATGTAGCTCAGGTTGAGTTTAAGTTCACTACAGTGTTGAGATGACCTCGAACCTCCCACCTCTGCCTCTTGAGTGGGATGATTACGGACATGTGCCACACACTGCACCCAGGCTATACGGGGTGGATGACTGAACCTAGGGCTTCACGCATGGTAGGCAAGTACTTTATAAACTAAGCTGCAACCCCCAGCTACAATATATTTTTTTAAAGATTTATATATTTATTATGTACGGTGTTCTGCCTGCATGTATGCCTGCATGTCAGAAGAGGGCACCAGATCTCAGTACAGATGGTTGTGAGCCACCATATGGTTGTTGGGAATTGAACTCAGGACCTTTGGAAGAGCAGCCAGTGCTCTTAACTGCTGAGTCATCTCTTCAGGCCCATCTTTAATTTGTGTTCCCCAGCTACTTCCAGGAGAGTGGGGATCATAGCGGGTCTGTGCAGGGGGCACCCATCATTGGCCTGTTCATGAAACAGGCAGCTGAGAATAGACCAGTCAGCCTGTTCTCTATCAGGGCTGTTGTTTCAGGGTGTGGTGAGAGCGCCTTTGGCCTCGGTGCAGCACTATTTGAATGTCAGGCTGCTCCTGGCTGTGTGGCCCTGGCTAGCTGGATCTGAGCCTGGTTGTGCTGCAGGAAGCCATAGCATGGACTTCTTGCTAGAAGGACTAGTGGGCAGGTTCTAGGAGATGGCATATGCAAATGTCCAGTGGGGCTGGTTAGTGCCCATCCCTCCTCTCTTCCCACCCAGGCAATGGTCTTGGGTCAGATGGGAAGATCCTCTGCTTTCTGCATGAGCCCAAGGTTTGGGAGAAGTGGTCACACGTTACAAACCAGGAGTGACACACAGATGCTGTGAAATCCACAAACCACGTGCCCTGGGTGGATTGACAGGTGTCTCTGGAGAGTGAGGTAGAGCTGTGGGTTCTGTATCCATCTGTGTCCATCTCATAGTAGAGATGGGGGGGGCACCTCCGATTGTCCTGAAACCGAGTCCTAAGGATGGACCTGAGGCTCAGAATTGACTAAGTCCCAAGGGTGGACCCGAGCGAGGCTCAGAGCTGCTGCTTTTTGCCTGTGGGCACAGTCATTTCTAGGAACTTTAGTGTCTGTGCCTGCAAAGTGGGCATGACAGGAAGTGCCGTCTGTAGGAATGTGTGTACTTATATAAATGTGGAGCTTGTAGAGTCATGTGAAGTGTGGGAGCTTCTGTGGGGGCCAGTTGGGAGCTTCTCACTTTACTTCCTGCTGGGCAGGCTAAGGGTGAGCTCAGGACCCGACAAGTTGGCTGAAGCCTGCTATGACTCTCCGCTTTTTCGAGGCTAGACTTTTACTTTCTGACTGTGCACGCTCACTCTATCATCAGGTCTTTTGCAAGTAAGGGCAACAAAGGGCACCTGCCTAAATGTGTCTCACAGAGAGGCTACCAGCACCCTGGAGTGGGCCTGGCTGTCTGTCAGCATGCCAGCCCCTCAGGACTAATGCAGTTCTATGTACCTGTCCTGTATGGCAAATTAGGGAACTAGCCCAGAGAGGTTAAGGGACGTATCTAAATCCACACAGCAAGTTGTCATCTCACAGGTGGTTCCATAGCGTAGATTTTGGGTTTGGAAGGACGAGTTCAGAATTCACTCTTTGTTTTCTGACTCGACTCCATTGAGCTAAAGGCCCTCCCTGTGCCATGCACGCCTCAGTTCCCTAGCATCTCATGAAATGCATGAGTAGCTTACAGATGGGCATCTGGTACCCGAGAGACCTTTATATGGAGAAGATGCTCTCTGTAGAGTCTCCTGGTCATTGATAGGGGAGGGAGATGGACTAGGATGTAGCATAAGAGAGGCAAGCTAGATGGTGGCAAGTACTGTTGGGAACACAGCAGGGGTGAGAGATGTCCCGCCTTCCCCCACCCCCAGAACTTATGCTGACTTTTGCTTGTTGGGGATGAGTTGATGCTACATGGTAAGGACTCTAGGGCTGGAGCAGGTGGCTTCTCAGAGCTCCTCTTAGCTCCTGTCTGCTTGTATGTGCTCATGAGCTTTTCTGGTGTGGCTGGCCTGCTCCGGGGCAGCCTCTGTCTGGTTTTGGCAAGTTGCCTCTGTTAGTGGAGGAAGAGGTAGAGGTGGGTGGAGGAGGAATGAGCAGCGGTGGAGGGTGTAGGCTGAGGCTGCGGGTGACTCTGCCAGGCAGCTATGTGGAGAAAGTCCCCCTTAACCCCACACGATAGAAGGGAGAACAGCATTTAGAAGCTGTCCTCTGAGGCTCATGCACTCCATGGCATGTTTGCCCACCTCTCCCACACACAAATAAATAAATACATTAAGGCTAAAAATTATTTTTAAAATTCACAGATGTGGCAGTAAATACAAAAGCCCTATTATGACCTACTGCTTATAAGTCAACTGCTTAAATGCCAACTACCTTCTAGATTTTCAGAACACACACACACACACACACTCACATACATATATATATACACGCACGTACACACACACACACACACACACATACACACGCATGCACACACGGTGGGAGTCCGAGTTGGAGCCTGAATCACAGGCCCACATGGTTCACACAACCCCCAAGCTCTCAGCCTTAAATGTCCACTTGCACAAACACAATGACTACCAGTTGCCAGTCTAGACAGCCTCACTCTTAGGATCCTATTGTGGTTCAGGCTGTGGGCAGGCGCCCAACATTTCTGCTCCTGCTTGAGGATCGGATCAGGGAATCCAGAGAGCCATTTGTCTCAGACACAAGCTTAAGGGCATGCTCCAAACCTCTGGAATGCAGATAAATGTCCTAACGTAAACTTTTAAAATGGTACCCCTCCTCCCCAAATACTCTACAGTGACAACACAGCACCAATTAAACACCAGCAGGAAGCCAAAGTCAGTGTAGGTGCTGAAGCTGTGCATCTGGTTGGGTGAAACAACCAGACACTGGGATTATACTAGTGGGACGGGTACCAACTACACGTAGGTTTTGCAGCCTGGAAAGCCAAACTGATTCATTCAGTTTTTGCTCTAAACAAAATATTTCCGCTTAAAATAAGGTTGTGCGTTTTAATACATTGGTTTTAACTGTTTCAATATTCTTAACACTGCTTTAATGCTCTTGAAAAACATGACCCATTAAAAGGTATGTAAAAATATGGGGCATAAGTTTTTCATTTTGCCTCAGGCTCTGTTGGGGCTCAGCTCAGCCTCAAGTGACCCCATCTCTATTTAAATGTTGGATGTCTTGTTTGTTGGAGGGGTTTTGCACTCATTTTGATTTTTACAGATGCATTAACAATGACCACCCTGGTGGGTGGGTGGGTGGTGTTTGGCCCTGTACATTTTGTTCCTGAGAACAGTGTGTCACTCTAAGATCAGCTCTGTTCCAACAGAAGGGAACATGCAAGGACCTTGTCAGGCACTTGGACCCCTTTGGGGGTGGGGGTGGGGGTGGGGGGTGAGGGGTGGGGGGGTGTGGGGTGGCGGTGGAGTCAGGACACTGGGGATGCAGGAGTCTGGGTAATAAGGACTCCTAGAGTTTCCCTGGAGAGGTCGTGGGTGTTGAGGGAAGAAAGATGGGCTCCCTAGACAGCAGCTGGCTCCCAGCTTATCCATCGGGTTCCCATGAGGCTGGGGAGCCAGAGAAGAGGTGAAACCCTCTCAGCAAAGGCTGCTATGGGCCCAGGCCCAGACAGGGTATGTACTGACCAATTCCAGGAGGTGCTGAGTGCCCATTCCCTGGATGCCTCTCACATGGGACCATCTCCGCGTCTCCCTTCAGGGCCTTTGAGACCCAGGTGTTTCTTCCACACAAAGCCCTGATTATTCACCTACTCCCCCCTCCTTTAACTAGGTACAGTCCTCTCTGCCCCCACC
This sequence comes from Mesocricetus auratus, assembly GCF_017639785.1. Classification (NCBI taxonomy): domain Eukaryota; kingdom Metazoa; phylum Chordata; class Mammalia; order Rodentia; family Cricetidae; genus Mesocricetus; species Mesocricetus auratus. The sequence goes on along the minus strand of NW_024429203.1, from coordinate 14,586,334 downwards.
TCCCACTGCTGTGGGTCATGGTAGTCTACAGTGTGTGTGTGTGTGTGTGTGTGTGTGTGTGTGTGTGAACACAGCACCACTCCATGTGGATAAGCATGGCCATGGTTTGTGGATCGAGTGACCACTGTGAGGGCGGATCTGTGAGCAATGTTAGCATGATCACTGCCTGTGTGGGTGAGCATGTACAGACCATGTGAAGCTACATGTATGGATTAGAAAGTACAGACCATGTGAGGCTGCATGTGTGGATTAGCATGTACAGACCATTTGAGGCTGCATGTGTGGATTAGCATGTACAGACCATTTGAGGCTGCATGTGTGGATTAGCATGTACAGACCATTTGAGGCTGCATGTATGGATTAGCATGTACAGACCATGTGAGGCTGCATGTGTGGATTAGCATGTACAGATCATGTGAGGCTGCATGTATGGATTAGCATGTACAGACCATGTGAGGCTGCATGTGTGGGTTAGCATGTACAGACCATGTGAGGCTGCATGTTTGGGTGAGCCATCTTAGCATGTACAGACCATGTGAGGCTGCATGTTTGGGTGAGCCATCTTAGCATGTACAGACCATGTGAGGCTGCATGTGTGGGTTAGCATGTACAGATCATGTGAGGCTGCATGTTTGGGTAAGCCATCTCCTGAGGAAGCTCTGAATTTTTGTAGGGCCCATCTGGCTTACACTAGGGACCATGGCATCATGCTGACAGTATGGGGCATCAAGTGACCTTGTGTCTTCAGAGTGTCACTGCTTGGGACTAGATCCCTGCTGCTGTTTCACTAGGACCACAAGGAGATCTCAGATATCACCAACCATCAGATCCCTGTGGGTGGCTCTTCTCACACAGGCCTCCTTGCTGTAGCTGAAAAGTGACAAGAACACTCACACCACATGGCCCGTGGACTGAGGAGTGCCTTTCTGGATCATCCTTTCTCCAGATGTCTTTGGTCATGCTATTTAGAAAGGCCCTATCCAATTACACATATGAACCGGTACCCCCGTGGCACTCTCTCACCTCCTTGTTTTTCTGTGTTTGGGGTTACGGCCCTCATAGCACATGGTGGCTTCCTTCTGTCTCCTTGTATTGTGAGGACACCTTTTTCCACTCCCTGTTGTATTCCTTGTGCTGACGGGCAGTGACACACAGTAGATGTTTAACACAGGCACCTCAGCTGCTAATCTCAGGGTAGGGGAAAGTGCCTTTTCCTAACTCGGCTTTGGTTTTCTTGCCAGCATGTGGGTATCTAGAATTCAGTCCTGTAGGAATGGTCACATCTCACACTGCGTCCTACAGTCTCTGAGGTGCCTCAAGTTATCACTTGATGCTTCTGACGGCTTTCACGTGCATGATCTTATTTCACGTACACGGCATCCCTGGAAGGTGGCTGCTAGGACCTTGGAGGCTCACAGTGTGGTACAGGGAGATGCTCAGCCCATGTTCAAGTTACAGCCAGGGCCTGGTTGGAGCACAGGCCTCCCGGCCAAGCATCACCATCGGGTCCTCCGGGGTGGTCTTGGCAGTCAAAATGATGTGTGCTCCTTGAGGCCCGCTCTTGGTTGGTTCCTTGGGTGGCGGCTGTGCAGATCTCCAGTCTCCCTGAGCTGGGCACTGTTCCAGTCTTCAGTCACTGTACTGCTGCTGCTCTCGATTACTTTCCAATGAAGGATGATTATAATAAAGGACATTAATCAGGGAGCATGGTGGCTCACACTTGGGGCTTCTCCAGCCTGGTTTTGTTAGAGCTCAGGGTGGCTATGTTCATTTCTAACAGGAGGCAGGCGGGAATGCTCTGTCCTTAATGTACAGTTAGGAATATGGGTCCAAGCAAGATACAGCACCTTGCCTAGCGGCTGAGATTTCAGCAGCCATACTAGAACACTGGTTCTCTGGATTGAACTGAGTGAAACCAAGCTGAATCAGACTAAATCAAGCCAAGCAAACCAAACCAAGCCAGACTGGACCAAGCCCTGATTTGTGGCATTTCCAGTTACCCAGGTGTGGCTACTCCCACTCTGGCTAGTTCCAGAGTAGCAACATGGAGGAAAGCCAGGCAGCCACAGACAGTCAGCACCTATAAGCCATCTCCCCGCATGGTGCCAAGGTAATAGCCTCTAATTTCTTTCTAGAATTTTCCAGTTCATAAAGCATGCTCACGCTCAGCACTCACCTGTTTCATAGCAACCTTTTTGGATGGGCAGCTATCATTATGCTCATCCTTCTCAGATAATAAGACTCAAGCTTGGGAAGACTGTGTGTGGCCAAGGGTGGGGCAGGTGACGCTGGTGCAGGGAAGGTGTGATGGGAAATCCTCTGGCTGAGCCTTCCAGCCCTTTCCCCAAGATTCACTGGTGTTTTCCTCACAAGGGGTTAGCTTTAGGTTTCATTGCCAAGGCTACAGTTCCCGTAGTTTGTGGGTGACCTTAGCAATCATTCATTTGTTCAGTGATCCTCACTGAGGACTATAGTTGGCTAGGCAACACTGGGCCTTGAAAAGACAGAGGACAAGTAATCATGGTCCCTGACTACAGAGGACACTGTCCAGCTGGGGGAGACATGCCCAGAATAAGTGTGTAACCACTTAAGTACGTACGTGTGTCAGGGAGCAGCATATATATGCTCTTCCTGAGGCCAGAGAGACTGTGAGAGGCAGGCTGAGGTCAGAGGGTCTATCTGGGGCTGGTGGGCAGGAGTAGGTAAGGGAGAGTTGTGTCTCATGTGGAGGAAGCTGAGTTAGGGGTAAACACCCAGAGAGGAGGCTGCCAGGCTGGTGCAGGCAGTTGGGACACTGAGGCTGCCGGTGTGGGGAGATATTGGGATAGACATGACCCTCCTGGGGAGGGGAGCTGCTCTGCTTCTACACTGGGTTGTCCTCAAGGTCTCTACAGGCTTGATGTCTTGGGGGATCCGTGATTCTGAGTACGTTGTCTCTGTAAGTTTGTTCCTGAGAACCTGGGGCAGTACGGTGGTGCTGGTGGGACCAGCCGAGATCACAGGTGAGTGTGGGACCTTTGCATGTTAACTGGCCTTAAATGCCTGGCTCCCAGGGCCCAGTAGAGCTTTGGGTGCCTGGCAACTTTGCTTTGCTTTTGTCTTCTTCAAGATCCCAGTCGCTGAGAGGACAAAGATGAAGTGTGGGGCTTACAGATGCCCATATTTGGATTCTGGTGACAAGGTACGTGGACGGGGAGTCACCAAGGCAGATCACATGTTAGAAAGGGCAGGGCAGGGATGGTTACTCAGAGGGCTGATGGGAGAAGGACTGAGGTAAAACCCTACCCTGCTCTGCAGGACCTTCTCCTCCACTGAAGGGCTTGTCCACATTTGAGAGAAAACATAGGTTTATATGCATTGCAGACAACTACTCAAGGCCCGTGGAGTTTTAAGTGGGAATTGTACACGATCTTTGGAGCCCTAAGCAGTTAAGCAAGAGGTCAGCTCCCCAGTGATGGTTTGAATGAGAGGACCTCCATAGATTCATATATTTGAATCCTTGCTCCCCAGTTGGAGGGGTATTTGGGGAGGACTATGAGGCATGACCTTGTTAGGGGAGATGCATCATTGAGGAGTGGGATTTGGAATTTCACAAGTCCACACCATTTCCAGTTAATTTTCTCTGCTTATGATGTGAGCTCATTCATAGCTACTGCTCAAGCCCCATGCCTTCCTGTCTGCTACCATGCTCCCCACCATGGTAGTCAACAGACTCTAAATCTCCAAAACTGTGAGCCCCCAATTAAATGCTATAGATGGAGAAAACAAGATATCCCATGACAAAACCAGGTTTAAACAATATGTATTCACTAATCCAGCCCTCCAGAAAGTTCCGGAAGGAAAACTCCAACCCCAGGAAGTTAGCTACAACCTGAAAAACATAGGCAATAGATAATCCCATCTTACCAACAGCCAAAAGAAAAAAAGGGGTGGAAATCCACACACAATTCCACCACCACCACCAAATCCAAAACAAACAAGAATGAACAATCAATGGTCATTAATACCCCTCAATATTAATGGTCTTAACTTGCCCATAAAAAGACACAGGCTAACAGAATGGTTACAAAGACAGAATCCATCCTCCTGCTGCATACAAGAAACATACCTCAGCTTCAAAGACAGATGTTACCTTAGAGTTAAGGGTTGGGAAAAGATTTTCAATCAAATGGACCCAAGAAACAAGCAGGATAGCAATCCTAATATCTAACATATTAGAATTTAAACTAAAATCAATCAATAGAGATGAAGGAGGTCATTTCATACCCATTACAGGAGAAATCCACCAAGATGAAGCCTCAATTCTGATCCAAATACAAAGGCATCCACATTTGTAAAAAACATTATTAAAACTCAAATTACACATAAAACCTCACACACTTATAAGTGGGAGACTTCAACACCCCACTCTCACCACTAGACAGAAACTTAACAAAGAATCAAAGGAACTAATAGAAGTTATGACCTAATTGGGTTTAACATACATCTATAGAACATTCCATACAAACACAAAAGATATACCTTCTTCTCAGTGCCAGATGGAACCTTCTCAAAAATCAACCATATACTTGGCAACATAGCAAACCTCAACAGGTACAAAAAATTGGAATAACTCCATGTATCTTATTATATCACCATGCTTTAAAGTTAAAATTTAACAACAACACAAATTGCAGAAAACCTACAAAAACATGGAAATTGAATAATGCGCAATTGCACCATTCCTGGCTCTAGGAAGAAATAAAAAAAGAAATTAAAGACTTCCTAGAATTCAATGAGAATGAAGACAAAACATACCCAAACTTATGGGATACTTTGAAAGCAGTGCTAAGAGGAAAGATCATAGAAATAAGTACCCACATGAAGGAACTGGAGAATAGTCACACTAAAGAATTAACAGCACAACTGAAAGCTCTAGAACAAAAAGAAGCAAACTCACCCCAGAGAAGTAGACACCAGGAAATAATCAAATTGAAGGCTGAAATCAATAAAGTAGAAACTAGGAAAACAATAAAAAGAATCAATGTAATGAAGAGTTAATTCTTTGAGAAAATCAACAAGATAGACAAATCTTTATCCAAACTCACCAAACGGCAGAGTGTGAACATGCAAATTAACCAAATCAGAAATGAAAAGGGGGACATAACAACCAACACTAAGGAAATCCAGAGAATTATCAGGTCATACTTTGAAAAATTGTACTCCTCAAAATTTGAAAATCTAAGGGAAATGGTCAATTTTCTGGATAGATATCACTTACCAAAATTAAATCAATAACATATAAGTAATAGACCTATAACCCCTAATAAAATAGAAGCAGTCATGAAAAGTCTCCCAACCAAAAAAAGCCCAGGGCCAGATGGCCTCAGTGAAGAATTCTACCAGCACTTCAAAGAACAGCTAATACCAATCACCCTCAAAGTATTCCACACAATAGAAACAGAAAGGTCATTGCCAGACTCTTTATGAGGCTTCAATAACCTTGATACCCAAGCCACACAAAGACACAACTAAGAAAGAGAACTTCAGACCAATATCCCTCATGAACATTGATGCAAAAATACTCAATAAAATACTGGTAAATTGAATCTAAGAACACATCAGAAAAATCATCCACCATGATCAAGTAGGCTTCATCCCAGGGATGCAGGGATGCTTCAACACATGAAAATCCATCAGTGTGATCCACCATATAAACAAGCTGAGAAACAAAAATCACACGATCATCTCACTAGATGCTGAAAAAGCCTTCTGCAAAATCCAGCACCCCTTCATGATTAAGATCTTGGAGCGATCATGATAACAGGAACATACCTAGACATAATAAAAGCAATATACAGCAAAACAACAGCTAACGTCAAACTAAATGGAGAGAAACAATGTGATTTCTCTAAAATCAGGAACAAGACAAGGCTGTCCCCTCTCTCCATGCCTCTTCAATATTGTACTTGAAGTTCTAGCTAGAGCAATAAGACAACAAAAGGAGATCAAGGGGATAGGAATCGGAAAGGAAGAAGCCAAACTTTCACTATTTGCAGATGATATAGTAGTTTATATAAGTGACCCAAAAAACTTTACCAGAGAACTCCTACAGCTGATAGACACCTTCAGAAAAGTGGCAGGATATAAGATCAATTCAAAAAAACCGGTAGCCCTACTGTATACAGACTATAAAAGGACTGAGAAAGAAATAAGAGAAATATCACCCTTTACAATTGCCACAAACAACATAAAATACCTTGGTGTAATGCTAACCAAACAAGTGAAAGACCTGTATCACAAGAACTTTAAGTCTTTAAAGAAAGAAATTAAAGATGACACCAGAAAATGGAAAGATCTCCTACGGTCTTGGATAGGTAGGATCAATGTAGTGAAAATGGAAATCTTGCCAAAAGCAGATTCAATGCAATCCCCATCAAAATCCCAGCACAAATCGTCACAGATTTTGAAAGAACAATTCTCAACTTTATATGGAAAAACAAAAGACCCAGGATAGTCAAAACAACTCTGTCCAATAAAGGAACTTCCGGAGGCATCACCATCCCTGACCTCAAGCTCTAGAGTCATAGTCCTGAAAGCTTGGTATTGGCACAAATATAAACAGGTAGACCAATGGAACTGAATTGAAAAGTTTGATATTAACCCACACACCTACGAACACTTGATTTTTGACAAAGAAGCTAAAATTATACAATGGAAAAAAGACACCATCTTCAAATGGTGTTGGCATAACTGGATGTTGGCATGTAGAAGAAGACTGCAGATAGATCCATACCTATTGCCATGCACAAAACTTAAGTCCAAATGGGTAAACATCTCAACATAAATCCAGCCACACTGAACCTCTTAGAAGAGAAGGTAGGTGATAACCTCTAACAAATGGGTACAGGAGACAGTTTCCTAAATGTAACACCAGTAGCACAGACACTGAGATTGACAATTAATAAATGGGACCTCCTGATACTGAGAAACTTTTGTAAGGCAAAGGACACAGTCAACAAGAGAAAATGGTAGCCTACAGAATGGGAAAAGATATTCACCAACTCCATATCTGACAGAGGACTGATTTCCAAAATATATAAAGAACTCAAGAAGTTACTCACCAAAATACCAAATAATCCAATTAAAAAGTGGGGGTACAGAACTAAATAGAGTATTCTCAATAGAGGAATCTACAATGGCTGAGAGACACATACATCCTTAGCTGTTAGGGAAATACAAATCAAAACAACTCTGAGATGCCATCTTACTCCTGTCAGAATGGCTAAAATAAAAAAGCACCAATGACAGTGTATGATGGAGAGGATGTGGAGAGAGGGGAACACTCCTCCACTACTGGTGGGAGTGCCAACTCGTACAGCCACTTTGGAAATCAGTATGATGGTTCCTTAGGAAAATGGGAATTAGTCTACCACAAGATCCAGCAATTCCACTCTTAGGCATATAACCAAAATATGCACATTCATACAAGGACATCTGTTCAGCCATGTTCGTAGCAGCATTATTTGTAATAGCCAGAATCTGGAAGCAACCTAGATGCCCCTCAACTGAAGAATGGATGGAGAAAATGTGATACATTTACACAATGGAGTACTACTCAGCAGAAAAAAACAATGGAATCTTGAAATTTGCAGGCAAATGGATGGAACTAGAAGAAACCATACTGAGCGAGGTAACCCAGTCACAAAAAGACAAAAATGGTATGTACTCACTTATATATGGATTTTTGACATAGAGCAAAGGATTATCAGCCTATAATCCATACCTCCAGAGAAGCTAGGAAACAAGGAGGACCCTAGGAGAGACATACATGGTCCCCAGAGAAGGGGAAAGGGACAAGATCTCCTGAGCTAATTGGGAGCATGTGTGGAGGGGAGATGGAGTTAGAAGAAAGAGAAGGGGAGACAAGGAGGGGAGAGGAGGACAGGAGAGAGCAGGAAGTTCAAGTCAGGGGAAGAATAGAGGAGAGCAAGAAAAGAGATACCATTATAAAGGGAGCCATTATAGGTTTAAAGAGAAATCTGGCACTAGGGAAATGTCCAGAGACCTACAAGGTTGATCCCAGTCAATAATCTAAGCAATTGTGGAGAGGCTACCTTAAATGCCCTTCTCTGATAATGAGATTGATGACTACCTTACATGCCATACTAGAGCCTTCATCCAGTAGCTGATGGAAGCAGAAGCAAACACTGACAACCAAACAGGTGAACTCCTGGAATCCAGTTGCAGAGAGGAAGGATTGATGAGCAAAGGGATCAAGACCAGGCTAGAGAAACCCACAGAAACAACTGACCTGAACAATGGGTTGCTCATGGACCCCAGACCGATAGCACAGGACCAACCCAGACCTCCTGAACGAGGATGTCAGTTCAGAGGTCTGGTTAATCTGTGGGGCCTCTGGTAGTGGATCAGTATTTATCTCTATTATACGAATGGACTTTGGGAGCCCATTCCACATAGAGGGATACTCTCTCAGTCTAGACATACCAGGGAGGGTCTAGGTCTTGCTCCAAATGACAAGATAGACTTTGAAGATCCCCCTTGGAAGGCCTTGCCCTCCCTGGGAAACAGAAAGGGGACTGAATGGGGGGTGGGTGAGGGACAGGGCAGGAGGGGAGGGAGAGGGAACTGGGATTGATATGTAAAAGAAGCTTGTTTCTAATTTAAATAAAAATGTAAAAAAAAAAAAGAAAAGGAACTAAGACAAAACCCTAAAACAATGTGTTGGAGACACTATTCAGCATGGTCCAGACCTGCCCAGCCACACTGACTGCAATTATGATGTCTAATACCACAGGCACCAAACAGGCAAGGAAAATGGATTTTGGGCTGACCCTGGCCCCTCTGGCATGTGACTGGTAGAGTAGGCCAACCGTTTCAGAGTCAGTCAGTCAGTCAGCCTGTCTGCCTGCCTGCCTGTCTGTCTCTCTCCTCCCTCTCTCTTTCTGTTAAGCTCTATGTATGTGTGTGTGCATGCATGTGTGTCTTCCTTCTCATTGAAATGGCAGAGGGACTAGCTTTCTGTGTTCCAGTCACCAGCATACAAGTCAAAGACAAGCCTTTCTGGAAATCTGCGGGTGGAAGCAAATTATTTGGCTCTCTTGTATCCGTTAGGACAGTGGCCACATTGACAACTCAATAGCCACATGGCCTCGTCCAGAGTGGCCAGAGCTATCCTTGGCATCCTGTGTTTGCTCAGAGTCTGCACAGAAGTCTTTGCGGATGGAGATGCTCATGGCTAGCGAGGTGAGCTCACTTTCCCTGGACGCACAGCAGGCTTCCAGCTCTCCCTCTTCACGGTGAGCACTAATTGAAAAGTCCCTCATTTAATTCACTGATGAAACCCCACTGGCATGCAACAGGGTGAGCCTGCTGGGGGATGGCCCATCTTGACTTGGTTTTCTTCTGCACCTGATGCCCTTGGAGAGGGAGAAACCCCTTAATGGCTTGGAGTGGGTGGGGGCTTATTGCATTTTTTCCCTTTAGTTTACCATTCTGTAAATCTTGGGGCTGAACCCAGGGACTGCAAAATGCTTAGATGTGGCCTCTGCCCCCGGCAAGTTTGTGGGTCACTTGTATAATTTTATACACACAGGTACTTTCTGCACCCTCCCAGAGACCCTGCAGACAACTGACTAGGGCATCTTACTGGCACTGTCGTCTCTCTCACACGGAGAACAGAAGCTAAACACTCAGAGTGCAAGCTACTTGTCTTAACGTCACACAGTGAATAAGTTTGCTTATGTGGCCCACTGTAATCCTACTGCTCAAGACTGGACTAACTGAGTGATGGTGGCCGTCAAACCTTGAGAGCCTGAGGTGGGTTCCAGAAGGGGACCATAAAGGGGAACTGAGCTACTTTCCCCAAATGATGTCACCAGCAAAGACAAAAAGGAAAAAAGAGAGCCCACCTTCTCTTTCCAAGTTTCTCCTCATTAATTTAATCTAATTTGCTCACAACATTCCCCGGTAAACAGCGGCCTCCCTTTAATAAGCCAGTCTCTTCCCCTGACCCTGCAATTGTGTTTCTAATCATCCAGTGTATCAGGAAAGACTCGCTGCTAATTGTTGCCAGGCATCGCACTACCCCGTGTGTCAGGTAAGGGATGGCAGCGAAAGATAATTATAATCAGATCTAATTAGTAATTATAACAGATCCCGGCTAGAAATTGTTTTCAGTTAAATATTCCCTGAGAGGTGCTAATGGTCTCCGGGGCATGCTGAGTGCCATGGAGCAAGGGGCCTATGAGGTTAGTGTCACCTCCTGTCTCATCCCCGACCTTCTGGCAAGCGAAGGAGACAGACCCCGAGAGAGCAGCTCAGGGACCTGATTTGCTAGGTGATGGTCTAGGTTTTCAGGCCTCACCAGACATGTTTTCTCTACATGTGCCTAGAGGGAGGTCTACAGTGGCCACTGAGTCCCTCTTCCAATGCCACTCTTATACATGGCTCTGGACACAGAGGCTTTGAAACTTCTAGAATGTCCAAGAAACTGCACATTGCACAGCACAGCATGCGTACTTACTTCTAGAGTCTCTGCTGGACTCAATCAGGTTAAAGGCATCACTGTGGACCCTTGACAGAAAATTCCAGGACTGCCTTTCTTTGGCTTCTGGCAAGCATTTGTGTAAACTTGGGGCTCTTACTTCTGCGGACCAGGGTCTAATTAACCAACACTTCCTGCCTCCACAGCCAGGCCCTGCTCCCTGAATAGACCCTTCTAGAGACCATGGATTTTGCACGAGGCTCCCTTTAGACAACCGTGGCTCCCACTGCCTGCATGGGTCAGACCTTCGGGATGGCTCAAGGCCCTTCCCTCTGACTCTCTGATTCTCCATAGTTTCCAACACCCATGGGAATTTCCACAAGTCTGTTTGCCAAACAACCTCAAACACAGTAGGCCTTTGCTCATGTCACAATGAGATGTTTTCTCCTTTAGCCATCAAGTCCTTTTCATTCCACCCTTGGAGAGTTCATAAGCTGCTACATCCCCAGTGCTTCCCCGTTTTCCTTAGCAGAAATGATGCTTCCGTAGCCTTGTGTGTGTACGATTCAAGATGCTATTCAGTCTCCGGTGATATCACGTGATATATAGCTCCCCTCCCCTACATTCAGGAAAAAAGCTCCTAAGGGCACAGAGGGTGTTTGACTTTTTCTGCATCTCTCCATCTCATCTGACACAATGCACACAGTAGGCACTTAACAAAGACCCGGAGAATAACTGATTGAATATGAGTCAGTGAGAAGTTGCTATCCACCAACTGCATTCTGGCATCATCAGTGCAAAAGGTTTGGACCACCTCGCTCTCCTCAGGCCTGATACTCAAGTCTGTGTTGTCATTGCTTGCTATGGTATGATTAAATAGGATTTCACTGGAGGACTTGGGAAAGCTTAACTCCCACCTAAAGCGGCCTTGCCAAAGCCGTCTGGGCTTTTCAGATGGCTATTTGTGGCCAGTGGCTACCACAGTAGACAGTGCAGCTCAGCTGGTAGCCTTTGGAGAGCTCACTGCTCCAGCAGCATGAAATGGCTACACCCCAAGCTTTTGGTGACAGGTGAGCCTGGGTACCAGTTAGACCAATGACTAACTTTGCATTGTTTGAAAACAAAATCCACAGACTACATTTTTCGTGCATTCTAATTTTTTTCTCCTCTGTAGTGGTGTGGGCATGTTGATCTCATCAACTCCTTTAACCAGAATGTAAGACTATCAGGGAACACCCCTCCTGGACCACGTCGGGCGTGTGGGTATGACTTTACCTCACTTACAGCCTGTGGGCTGGTTGTTGTCAGTTATGCACACGGGTGTATCTGTTTGAATTGGCACACAGACCCCAATTCACTTTCTCCTTCCGGCATCTGCTGTTTTTGAGGGAAACATCTTTTAGCTCCCTTAGATCTGCACTTTCCTCCGGGGCTTTTCCTTTTTGGCCATGAGCCTTGTGCCCAGGCAGGCTTCTAGCACTAAGGTACCACTGGGACTCAGCAGGAGCCTCCCCTACTTGTCTCCGCTCACCTGTGGACTCCTAGGGCAGTGGCAGAGGTTGCAGAGAGCATCTTGGTAGGCAAACTGTGAAGCTAGCCCACAGTTTTCCTCCATCTTCGCATTGCTGGAGGAGCCAGGTGGGTCTTAGAGACTAAGAAGGCTTGTTTGGGAGTATGACGGTGATAGGAACAGATAGGCAGATGTGGGGCACATTTCCAGATGGGAACTTATTCGTATCCCCACGCATAGTCCACAAACCACTTTTCCTCCTGGGAAGGTGTAGCCTCACATGAAGCAGGTGGGAGCCCACCTCAGCTCTCCCTGGGTCCCCCTTACACAAATGTTGCACGGAGCACTTACCCATTAGGATGTGGATTCAGGAAGTTCAGCTCCACATTCTGGGTTCTTTAAACTAGAACAGCTGTTAGCAGGGGAAAACTCGTGCCCACTCACCCATGACAATGAGATTAATTTGTCCAAATTCCAGTCATGTTCACACCTCACCTACAACCTCTTTAAAGCCTGCCCTTGCCATCTCCCCTGGCACAACAGGACACCGCTTGTGTCTGCCGCCCCTCATTTCCTTTTCCTGTTCTGTTCTCAGTTTACTCCTCATCCGCAGTGCAATCCCTCTGAAGGGTGGTTCTCCTCTGGGGTGGGCGAGGTCAGGGGTACCACCTTAGCTTGGTGACATGTATGTGTCTTGCAGGAGAGATGAGCCATGGTGACGGGTGGGAGGGGGCTAGAAGGCCACATTCTGCTAAATCGAGCAGGCAATTCATGATGGCTGCCAAACCGACAAATGGGCCTAACCCTGCCAAGGCTTTGCAAGAGAAACAAGATATCTGAATTTTTCATACAAAACCTCCAGAATCTTAAATGTTGGCAATAATTGAAAAAAAAAAACGAAAACAAAAACAAAAACAAAAAACCCAGTGACACTCCAGGAGCTAACCAGCCCCGTCTTAGAGCTTGATCCCTGGCCCGCTAGTTGCTAGCTATGGCTCATGAAGCTGGGGTCAGCCATTTCAAACAGTTACCACTGACTCTGAAAGTGAGGCTAGGGGTGGATAACTCAGCTGCAAACCCTGCTCCCCAGTCCAGGATATGCCTGATACCTGCCTCACTCAACCTGCGTGTCTATGGGAGAGACAGAGTCCTCAGACGTTCAGGATGAGCCCGGGGCTGTCTTGACGATGCCCTCCTTGTCCCCTGGCAGGCGGAGATGTGTGCAGTCAGAAGGAGTCATTGCCTCTAGGTGGGCACACCTTGGAGGGAAAGCAATTCGATTAAGCCCCTGATTCCCAGAGACCGTTAAAACCTTCTCCTCCGGAGAACGGTTTTCAGCTATGGATTTTTAAGACCAGCGGCTGGAGGATCACTCTCCGTGTTCCCCTTTTTGGTGTGGTGTCTCTAGTCACTAAGTAAGTGGGAAATAAAGGATTTGTGAGAAAATAGAACACAGTCAAAAGGTAAATTGTCGGCTTAAAGGCTCCTAAGAGACGGGAGCAGGGTTGGAAATGCTGCTGGTCGTCACTGTTTTTCTGCCCTGAGCACAGCTCCCTGAAGCTCTGTTTTGCACCCCAGAAAGGTAATCTTGCAAACTGATTTCCCTCCATTGCATTTCGTTGGTGTAGAAGCCAAAGAGGCCGTTGCATCACAGTAATAACATCAACATTTCACTCACCTTTGCCTCAATTATTTTTCTGTCTTGCCAATGGAAGCTGTTTAATCAGATTTATAGGCAGATTTATAGGCAATGAGACGGTGGGGTGAATGTGTGTGCAGCTTAGATAATCGGCCCAGCTCCCCGCGCCCTGAATTGGTGTCACCAGTATAAACACACAAACTAAAAGCTTTGCAGCACTTAAATAATAATAATGTCAACATTTCACCTGCTTCCCCTTTAATTATTTTTCTCCCTTGTTCTTGCCACCTGAATCTGTTTAGATAAGATTGCCATACAGATAATAACCAAGGACTCTCATTCTCAGAGCTGATAAGCAACTGCTTTGCTAAGCCATTGAGCCCAAAGGGAGCTGGGCTGGTGACAGGCCTGCCCTTAGATCTTCTGGGAGAGGGTGGGGTTTGGTGCCAGTGGCTCCTGGAGGGAGGAGAGGCAATGGGAAAGGATGGCAGCAGCTGTGCAGGTGACGAACACTGAGGCGGGAACCCTGGCCTGGGAGGCAGATGGATACTAGAAGAGCAGGTTGGTGTTTCTCTGCACCCAAGTGGGGGCAGGCGGTCTCATTGGTTTAGGTTAGAGTTCTCAACCTTCCTAATGCCTTGACCCTAGCTCCTCATGTTGTGGTGACCCCCTCCCAACTATAAAATTATTTCCTTTGCTGCTCCTATATTAGCAATTATAATTTTGCTAATGTTATGAATCATAATGTAAATCTTTTTGGAGCTAGAGATTAGCCAAAGGGATTTCGACCACTGGTCTAGGTAGAGGGGTTCTGATTGTGCATCCCATGAGGTATTTTCCCACTATAGTGTCCACAGCTCTTGAGCAGATCTGGCTTTATATCTACTTAGCTAGGTGGACACGGGGGCAGTAACTCAACCTTTCCAAGTCGCACTTCCCAATCCGCAGAGCTGAATGCCTATAGGTCCCTGAACTCCAACTCATATGAAGCCCAGCTTATATGATAAAATTCTTCCATCCTCGAACTGAGGAGACCCAACCCTACTTAGCTTCTGGGATCAGATGAGGCCTGGCTTGTTCAGGGCGGTGTGGCCATAGACAGACGCTGAGATTCCAACCCCCAGTGAAATAATATTTACAAATGAGACATTTGGCAAGAAGTCTGAGTTAGACGATATCCTGAGAGCAGTACTCTCCCAGTGGCATTCGTGACACTTGTAAGAGAAGAGGGAATCCCCGTCTGTGGGCTTGCCCCCAGGAAGGACTAGTGGGGACCCAAAGCAAGTGCTCAGCAGAGCCTGACCCTGCTGGTGCTCTGCTCTTAGAATAAGACCAACTTCAGTAGTGTGCAGAGTAAGTCACTGAGCCACTCACAGCTTTGCATTTGTTCTAGCAGCCCGGACCCACCAACATGATGGTTTAGATTCTAGACCAATTGTAGACTCAGAACAGACATTCTCAAGTTCTAGGGGGCGGGTGAGAATGTGAGTGGACCCTGTGTCAAATGCTTGCAAGCATGCTGAGTTCTGCATCTCGTTATATGGACCTTCAAGGCCCATGGCAGAAACTTTGGCAACAAGTTGGGCTCCTTTTCTTGAATATCAGCTCAGCTCTCCACTTCCACTGTCTCCGTGATGGGAGCAGCCTCTCCACTGGTCTCCTTCCCTTGTCCCCTTACAGTCTGGGCTCAACCCATATGATCATGTTAAGAAAGCAGAAAAGCATGTCATGAGATCTGACCCTATCTAAGATAAAGATTCCCAACAGAGTAGTCAGTTAGTGCAAAGTTATAATTTGATAGGAAAAAATACATTCTGGTGTCATGTTACGCGGTACGGTGACCATGGTTGGCAATAATATCATGTGAATTTTAAGATATCAAGACCAGGGGATACCAAGTAGTCTCACCACTGAGAAATTTTGAGTATTTGAGGTGGTAGATATGCTAATTATCTTGGTTTGATCACTGCATAACACACATGTTTTGAAGTGTGGCGTCGTACCCCACGAACATGTGCCGCTTTGTTTGTGAGTTAAAAAATTAAGAAACCATCTCAACAAAGTAGGAACATATGGGTGCTTCGCCCTGATTCACAGCGATGATGGAAACGGTACAGCTGGCACTGTATAGTGTGGTGAGACGCTTTCCTCTAATCCAGGAAACCGAGCTAGAGTGTGTTCAGCATTGGACTGGAAGTTGTGTCTGGTACAAAAGGTACAATAAGGACAAAAGGCTGCAGAACGGGAAAGAATTAAACGGTCTTTATGTACAGGATAAATGACTCTGTAGCAGAAAATAATATAGAATTCAGAAAAAAACCCAATTAGATCAGAAAAAAAACAGCAAGGTTATGGGATCCAAGATGCAGTTACAGATGGTCCCTGGCTTACAGTTTGATGATTCAGCTAATGGTTTTTTTCACTTTATAAAGGTGTGAAAACAACATGCGTCCAGGGCAAACTGCTTTTTGAGTTGTCGACTTTTCCTGGGCTGGCGGGTGTGGTTTCCCACTCATGAGACTGGGCAGTGAGCCACAGTTCCCAAGCAGCCTCGTGCTAATGAAGGCAAGCTGCCCCACAACGCACCGTGCGGCTAAGTGAGGATGGTTGGCAGCTCAGGCGTATTAAGTGCACTTTTAGCAGGTGAAGCAGTTGATATGTGACTCCATCTATACAAAACCAATTGCATTTCTATACACTAGCAATGAACAATTTGAAAGTGAGATTAAGAAAATAATGCAACACCGCCAAAAAGAACAGAATAGTTAAGAGTATGCTTGACAAAAGACTCTCTTGGATATCAAAATCTACAGATGCTCATGAAATGAGCCATATGAAATGACACAACATTCATATATATATGTGAGTTTCCTATGTACATCCTCCTGTGTGCTGTATGTCCCCATAGACACTCATGATGCTGGATACAATGTAAATGCCATGTGGACACCCACTATACTGTATTATTTAGGGAATAAGGACAAGGGAAAAAACCTGTATACAGAAGCAATAACTTCAGATATTTTTGTGGACTGAGAAGTCTGAGAGGCAGAGGCTGGCTGTATTTCTTTTCCTCGCTGGCCTCAGTTGACCCATCTGTAAAATGGGTTAGCTCCAGTATCCTAGTGACTGTGGGATAAGGAGAGCAGAGGGTGTGAGAAGTGGTGTGTTTGGGTCAGAGCAGAGCAGCTCTCCTGGGGAAGGTGTGTGACCCTCACCGTTCTTTCCCATCTCCACCTAGACGCCACCTGGGTGATCTCTTAACCTTTCCTGACCTAATTACATATGGAAAGTTCTTCTTTTACATGGACATTCGCAAACGTCTTGATCACCTTGTGAAAATGCAAGTGTTTTGTGAGTCAGTCTTCCCAGGTCGCGGGGATCAGCTGCTTATTGTTGTGAGAAGGGGGCAGCTGTTCCATGCGTTTTTCTGGCCTGTGAACCAATGTCCCAGAAAACCCCGCTCCACATAGCCAGAGCAGCGTTCAAGCCTCAAGTGACGGGGCAAGAGAGGGGAAAGCAGCTTGGGCACGGTAACGACGTCTCTGGTGACCTGGGCCTGCCTGATAGAGTTGGCAAGAAGGTAAGGGAATGCTCACATGTGGACTAATGGGCCACTGGCAGGCCCACAGAGGGACTAACTGGAGTTGTCTTTTTCCCCCACTGGGAACCAGCTGATATGCTGCCATTTCTGTGGACAGATGATGTGCCCACTGGCACACATTCAGGCCCAGCTTCCTCAGTTCTGGGACCATTGGGTTCCAGGATGGCGGTCTGAAGCTAGGACCTATCCCCGCCCGTGTCAGTAATCTGGTCTGATGGGCAGAGCTCGAGGGTGAATGCCAGTGTCCTGAGCATGGGTACCTCAGCTCTCGTGAAGCGGTTTGCCTCGCTCTGACACGTTGTCATGTCCCGTGCCGTCCCGGCACACATCTTTTCTTCCTTGAGTCTTGACAACTGCCCCGAGTCTCACCCTGCCTTTCTCCTAGGTGAAAGCCCTTCCCATTCCTTATTTAACCACAATATACATGATGCTGTCCTAGCTTGGATTCATGTGGCTTTCCTCCAGGGTGGTGGCTGTGTTTCATTGCCATTGCCTGGACCTTTCAGGATTCTCTCTGGATGCTGTTATTTTTGCAGCTGGTGTGCATGGCATGAGGTTGACATTAAGAAGGTTACATTAGTCCCTGCCTCCTTTTATTAGTCCTTATGCTCTGGTTCATATCACGACATTCCCACGGCACACTAAGATTTTGTCAACAGGTTTTCCGGCTATACAGGGTTTGATTGTTGTCCAATGACTTCTACTGTCTGTGACTCCCCCTTGTGACAAGACTACCACCCTGGAGGTAGCAATGTGTCTCTACATTTTTACTGACTTTTGATCTGGCCTAATATTCCACCTGCAGCAAATGGATGGAACCAGAGAAAAAACCATCCTGAGTGAGGTAACCCAGACTCAGAAAGACGAACACGACATGTATTCACTCATAAGCAGATATTAGATGTGAAGAAAAGGATAACCAGGCTATAATCCACAACCCCAGAGAAGCTAGGCAAAAAAGGTGACCATAAAAGGGACACACATGGAAGGCCCCAGGAGGGGAAAATAGTGAAGATTTCCTGGGTAAACTGGGAGGGGGAGAAGGGGGGAATGGGGGATGAGAACATGAGAGATCAAGAAGACCAAGCTGGGGGGGGGACAGAGGGGGAGAGCAATGAAAAAGGTATCTTGATAGACGGAGCCATTATAGGGTTAAGGAGAAACCTGGTGCTAGAGAAATTCTCAGGAATCCACAAGGAAGAGCCCTGCTAAGACTCCTAGCAATAGTGGAAAGGGTGTAGGAATGGGCATTCCCCTTTAACTGGATTAGTCACCACTCCAATTGACATCATAGAAGCTACATCCAGTCACTGATGGAAGCAGATGCAGTGACCACAGCCAATCACTGGGCTGAACTCCTGGAGTTCAGCTGAAGAGAGGGAGGAGGGATCATATGAACAAGACCATGATGGGGAAAACCACAGAGACAGCTGACCTGAGCTAGTGGGAGCTTGCGAACTATGGACTGAAAGCTGGGGAACCTGCATGGGACTAAACTCGACCCTTTGAATATGATGACAATTATGTGACTTGATGTGTTGGGGGTGCCTCTGGCGGTGGCACCAGGACCTATCCTGGTATATAAACTGGCTTTTTGGAGCCCTTTCCCTATGGTGGGATACCTTGCTCAGCCTTGATACAGGGGGAAGGGACTCGGTCCTATCTCAAGTTGATATTCTAGACTTTGTTGACTCCCCAAGGAAGGCCTTACCCCCTCTGAGGAGTAAATGGGGGTGGGAAGGGTGGGAGGCAGGGGGCAGGGGAAGGGGAGTGAGGGGGAGCTGGGGTTGGTATGTAAAATGAAATATAAAAAATTTAAAATAAAAATGCAAGAAAAAATTCCACCGGCAGTGGGAGTTCTCTCTGTAGAAGCCATGGCACCCTATGTTGTGGAGACACTGGCTAGAAGGGAACATCTTGACATGACTCTAGGTCTTTTCCACACTGTACCCTCCCTCATGACACCCCCTTAATTCCCACAGCTCAGCTCCCGAATAGCTGTGGAAAAAATGATTCTGTCCCTCTAGAAACAGGCACATGGGAAACTCAGCGTCTCCTTGAATACTCCAGGAGACAGAGAGCTTACCACTTCACCGAGCTCTGACTCTCAGTCTTAATTGCTAAGATAAAAACACATCCTGCCCAGCTCAGTTCTGCTCTTGAGCTCCATGAGATAAATCTATTTTCCTTCTTCAAACATTTGAGAAGGAGTTTCTTCTCCTTGAGTCTTCTCTGGAGCAACTTAAACTTCCTTACTCATTTTTTTCCTTCCCCCCCTGCATGTTTGCATGTGTGGTGGCTCATATGTGTATGTATATAGAAATGTGGGTGCACGTGCATGTGAAGTTGATGTCGGGAATTATTCTAGATATCTCTGTTATTCAACCATATTCTATGAGGCAGGGTCTTTCACTCAAACCCAGAGCTCACTGATATGGCTAGTTTTACTAGCCTCTGTGGGGAACCCCATAACTCTGCTTTCTGAGACTGGAATTACAGGTGAGATGCCACTCTCCCTCGGCACTTAGATGGGTTCTGGGCATCAGACCTCTGGCCCTCACACCTGCACAGCAAACACTTAACTACCAAGCCATCTTCCCAGACCCTCCCCCTCTTCTTTTAACTGTGCACACAGCATATACCTAATGCCTGGGCCAGGAACTGGGTCTGTGTCTATCAGGCAACACGGACCCTTTTAACTGTGCACACAGCATATACCTAATGCCTGGGCCAAGGACTGGGTCTGTGTCTATCGGGCTACAGGGACCCTCCAGTGCTCTCTGCAGCTCTTATCACGTGCCTTCTCTCAAGGTGATGACAATCCTCCTGGTGCCCCCAGGTCAGTGTACCATAGGGAGAGTAAATCGATGGGTATTGGATATGGAAGGGCACGGAGGGTCAGCTGGGCCTGCTCAGGATCTGCGGTATTGTGTGCGTGCGCGTGCGCATGTGCTAGAGCAGAGTAGAGAATTCCTGGAAGTCTATAAGTATGGAATGAGGAAGATGACTTCAGGGACTGCACTGATTCCTTGGAAGCCTGTAAAGGCATCACAGATACTCACATGCCTCTGGCTGGACCAATGGAAACAACAGAGTAACAAAGTTGTGGCCACCCCCACTCCAGAAGCAGAGAGACATCTTTTTTTTTTTTTTTGGTTTTTCGAGACAGGGTTTCTCTGTGGTTTTGGAGGCTGTCCTGGAACTCACTTTGTAGACCAGGCTGGCCTCGAACTCACAGAGATCCGCCTGCCTCTGCCTCCCGAGTGCTGGGATTAAAGGGGTGCGCCACCAACGCCCGGCTATCTTTTAGTTAAAAGTTTTATGTGAGTGTTTTGCCTGCATGAATGTATGTGAATTGTGTGTGAGCTTGGCGTCTGTAGAGACCAGAAGAGGGTGCCATATCCCTTAGAACTGGAGTTCCACAGGATTTTGAGCTGCCACGGAGGTTTTGGGAACTCAGCCTGGGTCCTCTACAAGAACAAGTGTTCTTAACCAGCGAGCCATCTCTCCACTCACAGCATGGTATCTTGTTTTCTTTGCGGAGGGGGATGCTAAAATTAATAGTCGGAGATTGCAGAGTTGCTTCAGTTGGTAAAGTGCTCTGTGTAGGCTTGAGGACCTCAGATCAGTTCTCCAGCAACCACATAAACAGCTGGGCATGCACATCTGTAACCCATCTCTGGGGTGAGAGGTTGGAAGGAAGAAA
The DNA here is from genome assembly GCF_017639785.1 of Mesocricetus auratus. NCBI lineage: Eukaryota > Metazoa > Chordata > Mammalia > Rodentia > Cricetidae > Mesocricetus > Mesocricetus auratus. Next base: position 14,565,389 of record NW_024429203.1, on the reverse strand, counting down.
TGGGCAGGTCCCTGGAGGCTCATATTAGCAAGCCTAATGAGGTTGGTGTGTCCATACAAGTTCATATACACCACTGCTTCACTCCCTCTCAAAAACCAACCAACCAACCAACCAACCAACCAACCAACCAACCAGCATCTGTCACTGTCTGGACCTGACTTCTGGCCACAGGAGTTGTATGCTTGCGTCTGTGGTGTTCTGGCCTGGTGTTAACTGGTGCACACTCCCACTCCCCCAGGTTCCCTCTCACCTCGCCTGTGACCTCTGACTGTGAGGTGTGTGGGTGTGTGACTTTGCCTACAGACTTTCCCTACAGCCCCACCCTCCCTCAGCCCAGTGGCCGCCGGGGAAGGCTTCTGTTCAGCAGCATTTTCCTTTCTCATTTCATGCTGTAATGGGGATTCATTGCCTGTTTTAAATCCATAATTTGCCATGAAAGCCTCATCTCGGGCCTGGGCTGAGGTCACAGCAGAGCAGTGATGAGCTATTTTTAGCCCTTAGAGGGCTCCCTGTCCCACTCGTTCCTTCTAAACTTACCCTGGGCTGGCTCAGAGTCCCAGGATTGACACCAGGAATGCCAGGACAGGAAAGGGGCAATTCACCCATGGGTGGCCTGGCATCGCTGTCCCACTCCTGTCTGTAGTGACTCTTGTGTTTCATTTATCATTGGGGGAATCAATAGAGAAGAGGACTCACGCTGATGAAGCGACACTCTAACTGCCCCTTCTCTGGGGCTGACAAGGGGTACCCGTTGATACCTCTGTCAACTCACAAGAAGCTGTCCGTTTCCTAAGCAACTGATTCCTTTGGTCAACATTCTCACGCTTCTCCAGGTGGACACTGATGATTTAGTCACACTCTTCCTGCCTGTGTTCAGGTGCGCATGTGTACCCGTGTGTACACAAACACATTAATTCAGAAATCAAGGCGTCTATGTGTATGGTTGTGGGTGCATACACAGGAGCTCTTTCAAATGGCCGGTAGCTATCTGGACGTCCTGAGCAAGGAGTCTAGCAGAGTGCCAGGGCAGGGGCTATCTCTCTTGTCTGTACCTTACAAGGCTTGTTGGATATTGGAAGCAGCCCAGACTACAGGAACCAGGCCCATGAATGGTCGGGTGGGCCAGGGTTTTCTGCAGGCAGTCGACCCCTGCTGGTAGAGGGAAAGGGGTCTGTGTTTCACAGAGAAGCCTTGGAGCTGCTGGCTCCATATGAATATAGGCCCCAGAGGATTTGGTCCTCATTTTTGCAGGTCTCTGTGGTGTGACACTCGCTGAGAAGGTGAGCATACTCAGCGTTGCTCAGGGTCATGTTTGGCTGAAACAGTGGAAGGACACATTATCCTTGCTCTCAGAAGCGAGGGAACAGGGACTCAGGGAACAATGCCCTTTGTATGGACCCCAATCCATGAGTGGTTATGGGAAAATCACAGGTAAACGGCAGCGTGGATTTCCACTTTACTTTTCCAGCTCCTGGTTTTACCAGGGAGAAGGTGGCTGCTGTTAAACACCACAATCCCATATCTTATGCTGGGCAGTGGCAGGGCTGGGACCCCTCTCCTATGTGGACCTGGAGAGTTGCCACTGCTCTGGGTATGGTGGCATCACTCTTTAAGACAACATGGGGGATGACCTGGTGGGCCTCAGACCCCTGGAGATGAGGATGGGGCATTGAGAATGGGTGGTGCTAAGGGGGGCTGAGTGCCTTGGGAGTTCAGCACATCCTAACTGGGCTCCTAAGAACCTTCCTACCTTCCTGTATCCTGCTTTTGAAAGTCCAAGATGCTGAGGGGAGGTACATTTGGGATGTCACCCCCAGCTTTAAATAGTGAGCCCCTAGACGGGCAGCGACAGGCTTCTAGACCACTTGGGAAGGAAGTACAGTCCTGGTATTGACTTCCCAACTCTTGAAGAGGAACCTACCTGCCTCTCTGTCTGCCCTGTGTGTGGGCAGGGAATGGAAGCCACATGCTTGCCTCAACCCCTGACGGCTCCGTTGGCCAACAGGAGTCTTGGGAGAGTCTGGGTCCCCTGCTTCCTTTCTCATTTCTCTCCATGAGAGATGGCCTAGCTAGAGAGGGGCCCCATGTCCAAAGAAGCTGAAATGGAGAGTCACAGAGTGAAGGAGTCTCTAGAGTGAGGAGCTCTGTTTAACCCAGAATCACCTTCATCTCCCTGGGCCCCCATTAACTGTGGTGCACACACTAAGGGTGGCATAGAGCTCAGCTGTAGATCTCAGAGATCACCGCCCCCCCCCACTCTTGAGCCTGAAACTTCAGATTTGGAAGAGAGTCGCTTGCAGTCAGTTTGGCAACTCCATCGTTTTCCTTTGTGTTCACTTTGCCACCCGAGGGGTAGGTGAGGTGACATAGACGAGGCAAGAAGGGTGTGTGTAATGGCAAAAGAGAGGGAATGGAGGTGACACCGAGCGTGCTCTGGACCACCCGGAAGGGCACAGTAGACGAGGGAGGACCCGGTGTCCTGTGGAGTGTATAGCAGATGGACGCAGACTAGCTGAGCCTGGCTCCCATATGGAACTTTGGAAGATAAGGATGTTTTTCTCACTCTCCTCTCCCATATCTGGCTTGTTTGCTGCCCCTATTTGGGGGCAATTGAGGGTAATGAATGTGGCAGGAAACAGGCACACGGCCCAAATGAGATACAGCACCTAAGACCAGGCCACGGCCCAGACTAAACAGGCTTAATAAGGAGATAAGGAATCAATTCTGCTTGTCTTCCCTGCATGCGCCTGGGAGGGGCCTCCGGGAAGCCAGCCTCCTGCCTGCTGTCTCTGTAAGCAAGTTTCCAGAGGGCAGAAGCTGGTGCTCTGGGAAGGATGGCCACTGCTGGTGATTCTGGGCCCTGACCAGTACTAATGGTGATAGAACCAGCTAATATTTAACAGCCATATGCTTTTATGTCTTGCTGTGTATCAGGCACTATTTTGAGACAAGCTTGCATACGTTGTTTCATTGACTTATTCGTGTCACCACAAAGGCACTATGGTTATGTCTCCCACTTTATAGGCAGACACAGGGAGTTGAGTAACACGATCAGGTTACACTGCCGGTAAAGGAGTACAGCCAGGTTCTAAGTGCAGGCAATCAGACTTCCAGAATTTGAGCTCCAAACCATGAGAGGCTACATAGTGACTCTCTAAGTAATATCCAACATACCACACAACCCAATGCCACCCCACACCACGCCACTCCACACTGCATAACAGAGTACGAGGTATCACCGCACCACACTAGACATGACATGACACACCACATGACAACACACCATACTACTATACTAAATAGCACCATACCATTTGACACCACACCATACAAAAACAGGTACCATCGTATTATACACCACATCACCTCATAATGCCACACCATGCAAAACCAACCACACACTACCACACCACAAACACATCACACAACGCTCTATCACATTACAACATCACGCCACACAGTGCTATACCACAAAACACCATGTCACACAGTACCATACAATGCAATAGTGTGTCACAGAATATCACATCATATGATACATAATACCATGCCACATAATATTACTCAAAACCACACCACTCAATGTCACTTAACACATATAACATCACACCACATAATATTACTCAAAACTACACCACACAACACCATATCACCCAACACCACCCCACACAACACCATGTCGAATAACACCATGCTGCACCATAGCGTAAAACCCTCATGCTTGCTTGACACTACTATCTGCTTGCACTCTCCTTCCTCTAGCTGTCCCCAAGCCCTGTTGCTTTAATTGCCATGATGAACATTCATTGAGCACCCAGTCTGTGTACTGCCAGGCCAACCATGAAGATTGCTAGATGCTCCTGACAGGCTCCGTGGGAAGCAAGACAGAAAACAGATACTCTCAGTACAACATGATGTTGTCATGGAGTCTACAGATGGCAGGAGGAATAATAGACAGGCTATGTGACCTTCAGGAAATTCTTCCTAGAGGAGATGATGCCTAAAGTTTATCTTGTCAGATGGGCAGGGTTAGACAAGGGAAGACACAAGAAGAGTCGTAGGAAGGGCTGGAGTCAGGCTTAGAGGCATTATGAGTAGAGCAGGTGGTCGGGGCTAATGGGTGGTGCTGGAGAGAAGGAAGATGGCATATTTCAGGGACCCTGTGGGCCATGGCAAGAATTCTGGTTTCTGTTCTGCAGAGACAAATTTTCCCCACATCTCTAAAATGTCTCAACTACCTCTATATACTCATCATTCTATGTCAAGTGGTTCAGGGTGGATTTGTCCCAGTGGGTCCCTAGATTCAGAACCATCTAGAAGCCAGCACTTTTAAGCACTGTATCAGCTCTACGTCCATGATTGGAAGTGCTCAAGTTATTCATAGATCCCCTCTGTACACATCTATAGTTTGGGAACTGAGAACTGGGAGTTTGTGATGACAATTCATCTTCATTGCCAACTTGACTGCGTCTAGAATCACCTAAGAGTCACACCTCTGGGCATGTGTGTGAGAGTGTTTCCAGAGAGAACTAATGGAGGAGGAAACACCCTACCCAAATGTGGGTGACACTATCCAGACAATAAAAGGAGTAAAAGGAAAAAGAGAGCTGAGCATCAACACCCATGCATCTCTCTGCTCTGGCCCACAGTGGTATGAGGGAAGTGACACTTATACCTTGGACTGAACTGGTCCCAGCTACCATGCCCATCCCCATGAGCCCTAGGCTAACACACATCCTGCCAAAGTTACGTTGCTTCTGTCTGTCATTTTGTTACAGCAGCAAGAGCTGCTGCCCATTCTGTGGGAGAACAAATTAAGGAGTGTGTCTATTTGCCCTCTCTGTATCAGGGGTAAGATACCTTCTTTATTTGACCTGACTTGGTCTCCATCTTAAATGATTCATGTTTGGTTAGGAAATCTGATTTCTAACGGGAGCCTCAAAGACAGCAGAGTCAATATTAGACTGGGCCAGCAAGAAGAGGACATGGGAAGAGCAGCCACGGCCAAGTCCTTCTAATAGCTGATCCGACTTCCAACTCTGTCCCCCCCTTTCTGATTCTCCTTCCCCAGCTCTACTCCTCCTTTTCCATGATGTTTACTACCATGGGGCATTCTAATGGCACAGTTTACTTGCTGAATCTGATTGTCATTTGCCAGCTGCCTTGTACCCTGCTAAATGCAAGCTTTACCAGGCCAGAGATGGCTTTATCTTCCACTTACTGAGGAATCTTGAACACCTAGAAATGAAAGGCATTCAGGAAACATTTCTTGATTACACTTGCAGTCTCTGCTTTCTCTTTGGTTCCTCCCAGGCATTGCTACCTGAATCTTCTGGCATTTGGAAAGATCAAGTGCAATGGTGCCCTACGGACCCTGAGCTCTTGCATGTGGTAAGAGTGTGGGTGACATCATGCATAACTGCGTGTATTGCTTTAAAACGGATGGAGCGTCACACAGTATTGTTTTTTTGTCAGATGTTACTCTCTTTCCTCATGGAGGATTCCCCCTACTGCTCCACGGCTCTGCATGCGCGCGCACGTGTGTGTGTGTGTGTGTGTGTGTGTGTGTGTGTGTGTGTGTGTGTATGTGTGTGTGGCCTTGCAATGTCCATCTAAGCTGTGAAAATGGGGTACCTAAGGACACCTGGCCCAGGACCTGGTGGAACTTCTGAGTCTCAGCTTCAAGGTGGGCTGCTGACAAAGCCATCAGGATCAGTTACCTTCTCAGCCTCAGGCATCACTCAGATCTTGGCTCCAGTGGGGAATGGCCCATTTTCCTAAAATAGTTGATGTGGTGTATTGGACTCCTGACTGGAAATGAGGCCTTCTGGTAGCTGAACAACTCTTAAGACATCATTTGTTTAGTCATCGCCTCACATTCGGCACATGAAGACACGGGCCCAGAGAGGTTGAGTGACGGTGTCAGGGTCACACAGCTGACTTTAAGTCTGAGGTCCTTTCCTTGATAGATAGCAAGACTTCCGGAGTTGATCTGTGTCTGGAAAGATCTCTGTTTTGATATGGGTTGAGTCAGACGTAGCCCTTGGCAGCTGGCTGGATTGCTGAGGGAACTCAAGCGAACCACAACCAGGGTTATAGCTTCCTTGTCTGGGGTGTTTGGCTTCATAGGCTTAATTCATTCCCCACCTTCCTCTCATTCTCTGGCTCCTGCCTGCTCTGCCTCCCAGGGTAGCAAAAGCTCTGCTCAGAGTTGCTTCTTGTCTGATTGCTTCTGAGTGCTGGAAACACAACACTAATTAATGTGTCTGTGACTCTAGGCTTGGCTGCTGGGTTGGTTCCCGTGCCCTCCCCGGAGCCAGGCAGGCTTGGAGAGCTGGCCCTCGGCTTCTTCAAGCACACTGCTGGCAGATGCATATTTTAACAGTGCACATCTGCTGGCTATATAATCTCTTGTATTTGCCCTCCTCACTTGGCGCTTTGATGGAAGACCTCCTGGGGCCTTCCTGTGTTCCAGCCAGAGTGTTTGCTTTGCGATTTTGCTGGAATACCATCTGATTCTGCCCTCACATCTTCTGCAGGTTCTAATCAAGCTCTTACTTTATTTAATTAAAAATCTATCTCGGGCAAATACAGAGCAAATTAGGAAGCTCTCCTATTCCTGGAACACAGAGAAGGCCGCCTTCCTTGGGGAGCTGGCCCAGACACTTTCTTGGGCTGAGATGTCACAGCATAGCAGGTGGAGGGTCTTGGTTGGTTGGGAAGGGAAGTGGCTTTAATGACCATAAGAGTCCTTTTTTAAACAGCTATTATATCTCCAGACCAGGAGCCCTTTCCAGCGACCCAGCTTGGCTTCCAGTTAGGGGCAGCAGGAGGGGATTTAGATCTATAGAAACTTGGCCAGGTGGAGGGAGTCCTGCTGGAGCAGGAGCCTAGAGGTGATCTACAAGACCGGGAGAGGCCTTCGGGCTCCCTGGGGTGGAAGTGGGGATTCTTCACCCGCATAAAATAGCCGAGGCCAGGAGTGAGGAGCTGCAAGCATCAAGGAGGCCTATGGGCAGAGCCTGGCAGCCTCTTCTTGCCCAAATCCAGTTTGCTTAGGAGAATGGCTGAGGTAGGAGATGCCAGCTCAAGCTTCCTTCTCGTCTGCAGGAATTCTCTCAGAGCACCCTGATGGGGCCTCTGTAACCAGCCAGTCTCCCGGCTGACCTCCAGACTTGAATAAACACCTCACCCACACAGGCCCAGCCCTGAGCCCTGGGCACAATGCCAGGCCAAAGCCATGACAGATGCAGAGAGGAATGGATGTCTTTTAGAGGTGACCCCAAAACAAATTTGGGTCTGCCCAGATTGAATCCCGAGGCCCTGTTCTGAGAAGCCTGGCTTTTAACCAGGTGGGCAGATGACATTCTGCTGGCATTTGGGACCAGAAGACTGGGCAAAGAGCGTTGGTCTGGAGCTGGAAACTCGGAGTTGATTTGAAATGTTAATTAAGCTGTGTGACCTCCTGGGCATGCCTTTGCCTCTCTGAGTCTCTCCATGAGCTTATCCGTAAAGCACATGGAACAATCTGGAATCTCAATGCAGCGCACTCTGTTGATTAACTGCGATAGTTGGGATCAAGGAGGCTTAAGCAGCTGGGCTGGGCTTGGCTGGTGAGTCTGCTCTACCTTGAGGACAAGGTGGCGTCCTGTTAGCTCCTGGATGGTGTCAGAGGAATGGACGATGCTTAGGTCCTCTCTTTCCAGCCTTCTCTGGCTGCCTCATGGAGGGGTGTGAGGGAGCAGGGGAAGGTTCCCCAGGGACAGGGACTGGGTGGTCTCTGAAGGCGGACATCCTACAGGTTCACTTGGCAGGCGTGTTCCGCCAGGTTGCAGTCAACGTCCGAATCAGGAAACATATCCGGCCCCAAGTCTTCCCCATCTCGTCTCTCAGCCCTACAGTGACTTGCAGACCCCTTCTCAATTTAGCCTCGTCTCAAGGGGGAAAAGAAAAGGGCTACTGCTCCCTGTCGAGTCCTGGTCTGTCCTCTAATGCACCCCCCCAGCCCATCTATCCCACCCTTTTCCTGCCAGGCAGAGCGGGCTTCCAGGTTGGAGGTGAGTGAGGTTCCCAAGCTCCCCCCTCCCAGCCTCAACCTAGACCGAGCTGCTAACTGGTCCTCTGTGGCCTGTCCGCTGCTGCGCTTGGAATCATGCATCTCTCGTGTTCGGCCGTGTAGATCTGAAGATAACCCGACACACTCTTAAATATTTCATCGCAGAGCACGAGCAGTGTCCCCGCTGCTGACCCTGTCATCTGAGCTCCACAACAGCTGCCAGGAGGCTGCCAAGGCCAGGCTTCCCTCTCCTGCCTGCCCAGGATTCATCTACATGTGCCTGGCAGAGAGGAAACCTTGGGGGGTGGGGTGGAACAAAGAGCTCGGGCAGGGGATGCTGGTCTAGGCCTTCTGCTTCCCTGAGCCTCAGTTTCTCACCTGGGGTAACAATCCCTGATCCAGTCTGGAGGAGCCTTGAGAGCTCCTGGGAGGGGCTTTGTAACTGTGGATGATTAGCACTACTTATGCACAAACTGTTTCCTCAAGCTTCCCTTCTCTGGGAAACCTGGCCAGAGGAAGGAGGGGACAGGGTTGAACTCTTAATCAAAACTGGGGATCTTAAGGAGCCACCAGGCAACCCCCACTACTACTTGAGGTAGGTCTATCCCACTGAGGGGGTAGGGACTTCTTCAGGAGGGCTGTCCCAGGACATTCAAAGCAAGGGCCAAGGGGGGAAATGGTTAGAAGAAGGCCCTGAGATGAAATCCCATTGGAATGATGGCAGAGAACCAGGATTCCAAGGGAACCCAGGGTGGGTAGGGTCTTTGGTGATCCTTGTGGACATTGAAGTCACGGAGGACCAAACTTGAGGCTCATCCTTAAGAGAGGTCAGGGCATGTGGAGCTTTTCTGGCCCCTTTGGAGGTCAGCTTTGGAAGAAAGGTCACTCAGACTGTGCCACGTTCTCTTCTGAGCTTGCGCTGCTGCCAAGGGCCTGGCCTCATTTACACAGCTGAGCCGAAGCCTCATCTGCTCACCAGTGTATAGCCAAACACACTGGGTAGGAGAGTGGTAGGTGGTAACCATATGATTTCCTAAGCTGGGGTCTTTTTTTATGTCCCTTTGGATGGGAAGAGAGAGGAGAGGGCAGAAGTGGGGAGGACCAGATGATATCCAATGGAGACCCTCCCTCTACTAGCTTTGTCAGAAGGGCCCTCCAGGAGCTGAGTCCTCGGAGTTTCCTAGAGCCTTATGGCATCCCTGCATGTTCGTGTGCAGGCGACTTACCCAGGACTGTGAGGCGTGCGGGGCGGGACCGGATGGCAGCCTGGATGGCCTGGCACTCATATACAGCATCATCTTGTAGCTCAGCCCTCAGGATCTTCAAGTGATGCTCTCCCGATAGGTGGTTCCCCACCACCAGGTACTGGGGGTAGCCTGGGGAGAAATCAGGAAGGTATGAGAGGTCAAAATAGTCATGTTGCCAGTTTCCAAGGCCTATCTGGAGATGTTGTGACTTCCTTAGATAGAATAGTTCCAAAAATTCTCTTGAAAAGGGAGATTCGTAGCTAGTGAACACTGGCTCAGGCAGAGGTCTTCCTGGCTGACTTCCTCCCTTCTGCCAGAGAAAGATTTTTCTGGAAGATGGGCTAGGGGTGTGATACCTGGCCTGGACAGAGCTGACCTCAGGTGGCTTTCTGGTGACTAATACACAGACAGCTTTACTCATATGACAGGACGGCCTCTGAGCAGCTTCCTTGCTGCTCCCTTCCCTAGCATACGGGACCACTCATCCCCTGCAACCCTAAGCAGTCAGTTTTTTATTTCTTAAGTTCCTTTTTTCTCTATTTATTTGTGTGTTTTCTTTATTCGTGTGTGAGCACAGATATGCCACCCACATGGAGGTCTGAGGACAACTTGTGGGAGTCAGTTAGTCTTTCTATCATGCTGGTCCCAAGGACTGAACTCAGGTCATCAGGCCTAGCTGCAGTCGCCTTTGCCTGTTGAGCCGTTTCGTTGGCTCTCTTGTTCTTATAGCTCAATGTGCCGTCAGAGCCCCAGCCTTCAGGCTCTCACTGAGCCTCTGACTTTATGAGTGACTCCCATGTCTTCCCCTGCTCATTTGTGTGTTGCTAATTTATTTCACGGGCTAAGATGATTGGGCGTTCAGAGGGAAAAGAGCAGTCACACTTCCCTTCCCAGCCCAAGGGGAGCTAGGGCGGCGGGGTGGGCACTGGTGACAAAGGGACACAGCAGTGGCAGCCCTCTGGCACTTGCCCAGGTCTTTGATCTCAGTGCAAAGGATCACAAGAGCAAGTTTCCCAGGGTGTGTGTGTGTGTGTGTGTGTGTGTGTGTGTGTGTGTGTGTGTGTGTCTGTGTGTGTGTGTTTTGCTGGTTCTGAGCTCTAAGGAAAATGAGAGATGCCAGTGTTAGAGACAAAAGTGAGGACATGCTGGGTGGGCAGACCTGGCTATGGGGCGTTGCTCTGGGGAGCGCTATCTGTATTCAGTGGAGTTTGCTAAGGAGATGCTAAGAGGGGAGATGGGGGAAGGGGAAGAGAGATTCTGAGATTCACAAAGAGTGGACCAAGCAAGGGAGAAATGGAGTGAAAAATGGAGAAGGGATTTACTTGGAAAGGATCAAGGAGAGAAGTTTTGTCCCAGGAAGCACAGGAAATGGGAACCCAGCCTCACCCTTCTGATGTCTATGAACGCTGGGTACTGTGCCCCGTGAACCACAGCGGCCCATGCCCGGGCATTCCTACCTCCCATCTCCAAGTCCCTGGGTCTGATTAAGCACTTAGGAGGCACTCAGGACACTTAGGAATTTGGGGCCTCAGCACACACAAACTGGTGATGAATAATAGATAAATAAAAGTTTGAAGACCATGAATCATTCAGCAGTTGCTGCGGCCGGCTAGCCGCATGCAAACAGTGACTGCAGCCACAGCCTTAGGCTGGTCCTTGCACTCTCAGGGGTCTTGGTCTTGAAGCCTCTTGGTTTGTCTGGTCAGGACGTTGTCCTTCTACCCCTTCACCTGAGTTCTGCTTCCCTCACATCCTTTGCACCGTGGGGTTCTGCAGGGGCCCCTTCTTTTGACTCTCCCTATCTTTCCTCAGAGACCACTCTGGCTAAGCTAACGGTGGTTGGGCAGTGTTCCCTGGGAGTCACTGCACCAGGACCCATCAGTGCTTGCTCCTGCTTAGTCATGGTCTCCCCAAACGCCAATCAGCAGCTTCTGGGAGCTCTTACACAACTGAGACCCTACTGTCCTCATCATGACACTGAAGGACCTTGATCTCACAGCTGCTCAGGTCAGACCAGAAATGCTTCCCAAGGATCAGCTGCACCAAAGGAGGACACGGTCCACCTCTCACTCACTTTCCTGCCTTCTGATGGGCAAAGGCGGTAAGCCCATGGGGTTCCAGCTGCTGCTGGCCTCTATGCTGCTGGCCTTCCTGCCCTCCAGCCCACCCCTCCCTGCTGTTCTGCAATTAGGTCTGTCCCTTGCAGGCATCTTGGATGGAACTGGTGGTTTTTTTTGTTGTTGTTGTTGTCTTGCAAGCCATCAGCAGCAGGATTACACTCTCCTGAGCTGTGGAAAACATCAGTGATGGGTTTGTTTGTATTTGCTTAATTAGGCAGCGAGCCGTGATGGTATCTTAAGGATTGGCAGCATCTTTGGAAAACATACGCAGAAGCTGAGCTTCTGAAGGATTTCTAGTTCCTAGTTCCTAGGATTTCTAGTGTCTAGGTTCTAGTCATGTCGTGTAGGCTCAAACTCCAGTTTATCTCTTCCTTGCTCTGTTTCCCTGGTGCTTTGACTTTGGGTCTCAGTTTCCTTACCAGTAAGTTGGGAACAATGCTGGCACCTCCTGGGTGAAGATTAAAACAGGATAATCTGTGTAAAATGCCTATTGCATACTTAGTATTAGACATAGGGTCCCGATATGTAGCTAAGGCTGGCTTTGAATTATGTCAGCTTAACATTAACTCCCCAAATGTTGAAATTACAGGTACCAGCTACCAGTGTTCATCCATATTCTCTATACATGCTAATTTAAATACAAATGGCAGGGCTAAGGATAGGTCTCAGTGCTTGCTGTGTGAGAATGAAGATCTGAGTTCAGGTCCTTAGCAACCCAAAATCTGGGCATGACAGTATTAGAGGGGCAGAGACCAGTAGATCTCAGGGGCTTACTGTCCAGCCAGTTCAGCCAACCAGTGAGCTTCAGATTCAGCGAGAGAACCTGTCTCAACAAATAGGTAGAGACTGACTGAAGAAGACACCCAACATTGACCTCTGGCTTCTTTTATAAATGCACATGCTCAAGGTAGGCCCAGTGTCTCTCTCTCTTCCTCCTGCCTGAAGATCCAGATGTAGAACTCTAAGCTACTGCTCCAGGGCCTTGTCTGTCTATGTGACACTCTTTGTCATCCACGCCATCATGATGATAATGGACTACACTTCTGAAAGCCATCCCCAATTAAATACTTTCTTTATAAGAGTTGCTGTGGTCATGGTGTCTCTTTACAGCAATAGAAACCATAAGACAACATGGGTGGGCACACTCACATGCACATACATGTGTGCATATGCAACACACACATACACACACACACACTCACTGTGTCAGGGAGTTAGAGTGGAGGTGTCCATCTTGGGAGAGAACAGGTAGAGATTCATGGATTGAGACTGATAATGTAATTGAATCAGTTTTTCTCAATTGTTACTCTGTTTATCTTTCAAATAAAGGTGGTGGTGGTGATGGAATCTTTTTCTCTCTCTGGACAACCATGAGAAACCTCTGAGAAGAACCAATCTTCTTAGGAGAAAACTGTTCTATCTGCACCTGAGAACGTGTTGGCAACATTTTCTTTCTGGTCTCACAGTCTCGGTGACCAGAAAGACACTACAGTGTCAGTGAGAGACTCATGTCTAGTGCCACGCCTAGGGTGACACGGTTGAAATGGAAGAGGACAGCTATAGCAGCAGGAAGTCCTGTGACACTGGTCCTCTGTTTCCCTTAAGCATTTAGCAGATCTTTGTTGAATTCAGTTGAATTCTCTTCAGTCCCTTCTGGACCAGGCAAGCAAGCAGTGTTTATAGGGCCTGTGAGAACCTGTCATTGTTGCCAGGATGGTATTTTGGGGCTATATGATTAAATACAGGGCAGATATTTCTCAGTGTGCCTAAGCTTATGGGCTCTGCAGGAGAGAATCCAGGGCCTGTATTCCTTAGTGACTGGGTCAGGCTGGAGAGTCAGGCCAAGCCATTGGATCAACTTGTCTTTAGAACCCAGCAGGCACAGATCCTGGAACCTAGAGAACTAGGTTCAGATCAGAGATGCAATTATCTATGCCTTGATGACCATTCTATGACCTGGTACCTCCACTTGGCCACTGACCTGATAAGACATTGCCCCTGACCAAAGACTGATGATAGTCATTGACCAGGAAGCCCAGATGGTCAGGCTCAGAGCTGTCCAGAGCATAAGCAATTCTCATTTGGGAAGGTCATAGCATTTCTCCATCTTTCTAGAGTACCAGAGCTGAGCAGAAGTTGGCTGGTTCCCATAACACTTAAACTTTATGGCTTCACAGTGTGTTTTGGAGATATTCTTGGACATTTTATCTATGCTCAGCTGGGCTACAGCATTAGGCCCTGTGACTGCTATTGACCGTTGCTATAATGTTTCAATATACATTTTTGGCAAGACATAACTCACATTTTAAAATATTAATTTCCCAGCCCCAGTGTTTCTGAGCACACTTCGATTTTTATTTTCCTGTACAGTATGAACGAGGTGAAGCTTCTTACCAGTTGAATGCATATTTTTCATCAATCCTCCATCCCTAGCCATTCCCAGATGGCCGGGGAGTGACACCCAGATCTGAATTTCATCATGCCCCCTTCTTTCCCGCCCCAGGGCAGGGTAATGACAGAAGAGGCAAGTGACATGAGGGTGGCTGCATTCCTTATGCCCGGGGGAAAGTGTAGGTTGGCAAGGTGTTTGGATGAGCTTCCAAGGTAGCCATGCAAAGTAGTTACCAAATGACATGGCCTGGCACCAACAACAGAGTTGACATGCCAGTCAGCAGCAGCTGTAGGAGGCCCCCATAGTGCAGCTTGCCTGGGTGGCTGAACAAGGCTGGCAGTTAGTGGAAACCCTTCCTGTCTTTTCTTCCAATCATGAGATGAATCCCAGGAGAAGCAGGTTTTCTTGTAAGTTTTCAGTCTATTGGCTGTCTCCTTGGGTGGGAAGCTGGACCATGCCTTGATAAATGAGGATTCATATTGGGACAAGAAACAGGAGTGCGTGATGCTTGGAAATCAGACTTCATGGGAATCACATTGGCTTTGGAATGGATTCTGTACTAGGTTTAGGACTGACCATAAAATGGGCATCAGTATTCATAGCCAGAGAGCCCTGGGCTCCTAGGGATCTAGGTCTAGGCCTGCCCGGAAAGTTGCAGAGCTGGCTGGGGATCTGAGCCCTGAATGAGACTGGAGATGGAGTATGGGAGTGCCATAGTGAGCAGATGAGGCGATGTAGGCACTGGGGCCACTGTGTAAGGGTGGGGGAGTCTGGAGGTACTCACTTGAGAGGTCTCTTCCTACACCCAGAGCCAAGCCATCTTTGATCCACAGGACGAAGCCATCATATTCCGGGATGGCACACAGCAGTGTCACGGGCTGTCCTGACACCACCACTTGGTCCTGGGGTTGCTGGCTGAAGGAGTAGACTTGGCCTGGGGAGGGAGAAACACAGTGGTCAGTCAGTATGGGCAGCAGTACCAGGATAGCTCGTTTCACACTCTAGAAGCAGAGCTAGGCTGGCCCCAGGACTCCAGCCTTGTTCTCATCTTTCAGAGGCTGGCCCTGGACTCCAGACTCCAGCCCCTCCCTTGTGCAACCCTGATGCTGACTGTGGAGATGAAGCTCAGTCACCATGGGGCATGTACCTCCCTTCTCCTTCTGGGACTCCCACCTAACTCCACTTGCTCAGGAGTGTTTATGAATCTAGTTCAACCTGGCCACCCAGGCAGTCTGCGTGGCTAGTAGGGCCTTGGCAGGAGCTGGTGGCCACATGCATACACACCCTTCTTACTCTATCCTTTTTCTGAGGTTGCTCTTACAGTCTCCCCCTTGGAAACCACTTGGGAGTCCATGACTCTCATCCACACCTCAAAGCAAGATGCCACAACCATTGAAGCGATTGGCTCATATCTTATTAAACAAATAGTTTGCTGCACATGTGAGATGCCAGGCTCTGTGCTGAGATTTTAAACATCAGCTCATGAATTCTTTCATTCTGCTAACAGCCTAACCGCAGCAGGCTCCGTCTCTACATGGAGATGGGGAGGCTGGCACAGGGAGGGGACAAAGGAGAGCTGATGCAATACTTCCAAGGCTTGGTGTACTTCCTGGATGTACTATGCTAGCAGTCCCCCTCAGAGCATCAGCAGACAGCTCTGCAGGACTGGGAAGAGAGGCGTTTGTCCATGGCTGCCTGTGACAGGTTGGGGGCTGTGAACCTGCCGCGTTCTGGCTCTAAGGGTTCTCATGTGCTGAGCTAGGCTCCATGCAGCTCCCAAACCTCAACCTGGGAGCAGTCACTGAGGAAGGGAGGTAACATGGTCTGTGTTTCTGCGAGGCCACAACTGAATGGACAGTGGGACACGGACACTGATCATCTGGAGAGACTGCAGTCAGTGCTTCCCGTACTCCCTTCTAGAGACGATCTAATGTTTCATGGCAGAAACAAAGGAACAAAGGACCCGGGACCAGAGAGGCACAGCAGTCTACCCAGGGTGACACAGACAGTGAGTGGCAGAGCTGGGGCTGGAATGGGGTCTACTTGAGTTTTGAGCCCTCACTTTTTCCCACCCCATCCCAAAGAGACAGATATTCAATGGAGGGAAAGGAGCCTGGGAGTCCGCTGCTACCTCCTTTCCACAGCACCACCGAGGACCTGGACTTGGATCGCTGCGCCAAACAGGGCCAACTATGGGCATAGGGAGAGATGAGGAGCAGGGGGCGCACGGAGCACCCAGAGAGTGGGGCAGCAGGAAGGTCTAGAGTCCACAGCCCGATGGGATCTTCGCAACCTCTCTGAGGAGTCTTATTAAAAATCAAATTAGTCTGGAATTGTGGGAGTAACACTTTTTTATTCTGATCTGAGCTTTACAAATTAGATTACATAGGATATTTTAATCAGCTCTGGGTAGTGGGTTTTTTCCCTTATGCTGTCTCTCCAAACTTTCCATTGTGGTTAGGCTGTTTCTGGCACCAAAAGAGAGAAAGGATGAGACAGAAGAGGGAGAGGACTGAAGGGGTCCAGAGAGGGAGGGTGAGGAGTGGAGATGGGGGAAGAGGGACAATAAGTGGGGGAGGGAGATAGGAGGAGGGAGGAGGGAGAAGAGGAAAGAGAGAAGAGGAGGAGGGGGAGAAGGGAGGAGGAAGAAGAGGAAAGAGAGAAGAGGAGGAGGAGGGAGAAGGGATGAGGGAGAAGAGGAAAGAGAGAAGAGGAGGAGGGGGAGAAGGGAGGAGGGAGAAGAAAAGAGAAGGAGGAAGAGGACAAGGGGAAGGGCGGAGAGTGGTGAGAAGAAGGGAATGAGGAGGAGAGCAGAGGAGAGGAGGAATGAGAGGAGAAAAGGAGGGAGGAAGGGAGGAGGAAAAGGAGGATGGGGAACAGAGGGGAGGACAAGTAGGAAGAGGTGGGGAGGAATGGGGAGAGGAAGAAGAGGAGGAAATGGGGAGGACACCTTTCCTAGGCGTCTCTCCCTGCTCTAATCTTTTATTCACAATGTTTTTTTAAAAATATTTTTATCTTTTTGGTAAGGACAGTGTCAAGGCAGCTGCAGCAGCAGCCAAAGATTGTGTGATCAGAGAGAATTATCAGGTTGTCAGCTAGGGGCTAAAGGGACTGTAACTAGAAAGCCCTAAAGGAAGTGGGCTTCCAAATGTCCCTTATTAGGAGCTTCAGCGGGGGGTGACTGTCTGTCTCCCACACCCCATCCTTTTTATGCTTGGTAGAAGGAGCAGGAGGTTGTTGAAGAAACTTGGGGCATTCATCCCTCTGGGCAAGGGTGAGTCCTGAATGGTCATCATGGAAATCAGGCCAGCTGGATGGTAGGGGACACTGGGAGGAGGGGTCAGTGGCAACACGGGGGAGGTCAGCTAGGGGTAATCACAAGGCCATGCTGGAAGGTTCCTCAGAACCAGGAGTTGGAGTAGATACGAGATCCTCCTAATAACACGTGGCGGGCAAAGCAGGAGAGGCCAGAGAACGGCTCAGGTGCAGTTCTGATGGTGGCTGCGTGGAGCTTTAACCACCCACTGTTTACATTTGGACCCACTTAGAATTTTCTGTGGAAAGCATGTTTCCAGGGGGAGAGGGCACCGGAGTCTCAAAATCATCCAAAGGATGTGATTTGCAAGTTATTTTGGGGATTGGAGTGGTAGCTGAGTACACCCAACCAGCAGTCTTTCTTTTTGGCCCAATTTTAATAGTTTTATATTATGTTCAAGCTACTAACATCACTTTGCCTCTTAGTGCCAGGTGAGGAATAGGGAGCCTCCCAAACAAACATCATAGGCTATCACCATTGCTCTTAGTTGTCCACTGTCACTAGATAGTAAAAGTAGATATGAAGACACAACATACTTAGGTTGTAGATCAAGCCAGAACTGAACTGAGGACTTTGTTTCCACTGGCTACATTTTGGAATGGCAGAAGGTGCTATTCAGGATGCAGGAGAAAAGGCGTTAATGGAATTATCAGAGGTGAACCCTGAGTGGTGCAGTTGTCGGCTTGTCAGACAAGATGTGTCCATTGGTACAACAGTGGCATGATGGTTATGGAACAACCAACTGCCTTCTGGTTGGATTTGAGGCCCTCTCCAAGGAAGGAAAATGTATCTGATACTGTAGACCTGCTCCAAAGCCCATGGTAGCTGAGCTCAGAGGCTCCAGGAAGAGAAGTATTTAAATGAGCAAGGTGCCAAATGGTCTTCTAAATCTGTATGGTTGTACCCACAGATTTCGGCCTCGCCTTCAGTGTTTGTCAGAGAAGCTTCTTTTGTGTAGCAGTAGGCAGCTCGTACAAACTTATAACTGGTCTGAGTGTTGAGAATAAGCAACTGTTGAGTGTTTATCCATAAATGAGATCTAGCTATGCCATCCCCCACCCCTTTCAAGGCTTAGAGAACAGAAGACTGAACAGAAACAATATTAGAGTTGGAGAATGGAGAGAAGAGCTGTGAAATGTTATCTTTGGGACCTGGCATAGCCATTGCACTCACCAGACCTGTACAAAAGCAAGACAATACAATCAGTCAATATTCCAGCACACAGCACTGATCAGACGGGGGGGAGAGAGAGAGAGAGAGAGAGAGAGAGAGAGAGAGAGAGAGAGAGAGAGAGAGAGAGAGATGGGGAACATGAAGCTGGGAAGCTGAGAAGCTGGGAAGGGGACATGTTGAGGGGTGCCTGGCAGGGGGAGCCAGAAGGCATAGTTGGGTGGTAAATAGGATCAACATTGCATGTACATGAAATTGTCAAAGAATAAGTAGAAGATATTGAAAATGAAGTGTTAATTTTTCTTTCAAACTGAGAAGCTTTTAGGATGGATCTTAACCTTGGTGGATTAGAAGAGCAGCTAATAGTTGAGTGTTATAGTAGGTAGAGGAAGTGGAGGGAAACCGCATCTCTCACCCCGGGACAGACCTTGAGGCCTTTCTGGCCGGGGCTCCTTGGAGCTCAAGGCATAGATGGGGTCATTTCTGGAGAAGTCTTCCCCATGGGCTCCCTTTTTCCTTGGCCCCTTTCCTTTCCATCCCAGGCACACTGACTTCCTTCTTTCTTTTTCATCCGTTTTGACTCCCAGCCTACAGGGTAGTGCCACCCGTACTCAGGGAAGCTATTCAGTCCTTAATCTCAGTAAACTCCCACGCAGACACACCCAAGGTCTGCTTTACAAACTTCTCACCACCCACTCAGTCCATCACGTGGTCCCTAGGATCAACTGGTACAGTCGATTTCCCCAAATCTTATTGCACACTTACTATCCATCCAGTGCTGGAGAAACATAAATGAGACCCACAGTGTATCTCCTCAAGGACAGAAGCACAGCAGCCTCTCTGTCCCAGTGCCCGGCACAGCATGGGAACATCAAGTGTCCCTCTGTTCAATGCCTATAGTTTGCCAGCTCTGTTTTTCTGAGTTCTGTGTTCACTGTCAGAAAGTAGCTTTTGCATTGTAAACTACAGACTGGGTAGATATTGTGAGCATGCTACACAGCGGGAGAAACGTAGGAGACAAAGTGGGGAGGGCCAGAGTCACAAGGGACCGGGTTCACAGGAGAGAAAACCACCGAGTTATTTATGTGAAACCCACTGCCTGGTGGACCTGTGGGGCTGAAGGCAGCCATTGTAACCACATTTTACAGGTGAACTGAGTGCTATAGTGTGGATCTTTAGACATCTCCTGAAGAGGGGGGGCTCGTGTGTGTGTGTGTGTGTGTGTGTGCATGCGTGTGTGAGCACAGGTGCTTGTGCCATGGTGCATGTGTGGATGTCAGAGGACCACCACTGATGCCAGTCTTCACTCCTACCATGTTTGAGAGAGGATCCCCTTATTGTTCACACTGTGGACTCTAGACTAGCTGACACTTGAGCTCCCAGGCATTTTTCTGTCTCCTCCCTATAGGAATGATACAGATGTGTCCTACAGATCCTATTTTCATAGGAACTTGAGGATTTGAACTCAGGTCTTCATGCTATGTGGCAAGAGCTCTACCCACGGAAACATCCCCTTGCCTGGGAGGGAATGTAGGAACCCAATTCTCTCTCTCTCATTTCTCAGCTTGAAGTGAATGGTTTTGTTCTTCCATTGACCTAGAGGCAATAGAACCCCTTGATCAAGCCCTGGAGCCCTCTAAACCATGAGGCAGAACAACCCTTTTGTTTTTATAAATTGTCTTGGGCATTTTCCGTATGTTGGAAAGCTGCTGAACATTCAGAGGTTCATACAAATGAAGGAATTTGCCCAAGTTTACAAACTTCACTTCTTAAGCTGAACCTCTTCCATTATCCTTTTTATTAACCAACTTAAGGTTTTCCTCCTTTTGAGACAGGGTCTTGCTATGTAGTCTAGACTTGCGATCCTCCTACATCTGTCTCCTGGGTACTGGAATAGGAAGTATGTGTCATCACCCCTGTTCCACTTTGGGCCTTGAACAAATTCTTCTCATTTGTATAGAATGTGTTTCCCCCTTCTTTTGGTGTCATGAAACTTCCCTGGATCTTCTTGTCTCTACAAAAGCCCAGGCCCCATTCTGCTGAGAGCCACCTATGAGCTCTGGAAAGTACAGGGCTTCATACTCTCTAAGGTCAAGGCTCTAGGGCCTAGAGTCTCGGGTGCTGTGATCTTTCTGAGTGAGGAGCAGATAGAATGACGACCATGGACTCCAGGTCCATGCTGACTGTGGTCCTCCCAGGCTGCATTTGGAGATGCCATGGCTGTCATGTATCTCTGCCACACACAGCTGTCAGTCTCCAATCTTCTAAAGATACATTCTGGTCCTTTGGTGTCTTAACTCCATTGTCACTCATAAGAAAATGTCTTTGCTCTGTGCTTTCCTGGTGATAGAAAGACAAGCCTGAACCAGGGCTTGGGACTGGCAACTGTCACAGCAGAGATCAAGCCTTGGACACACTCTGCCATGAGTCTGGTCAGAAACAGAGGTTATACACCTGCCTCCCACTGCAACCCCCTTGTGCTTGGAGTCCAGCTTTGAGGCTTAGAGATATATTCTCAGTTTCTTCTTTTTTACTCTCAGTCTTGTCAGTTTGGCTTGCCTTTTCCAGGCAGAGGGCTGAGGGAATGTAGCCATTGTTTTCAGTGCCCTAGACAGAAAGTTAGGGACCCTGGAATGCTTGCCCTTGCTGTTAGAGCCTATGATCTGTAGACATATCTGTGTGGCCAGCATCATGCTTGTGGGTGGTGACAATCAACTAAAATCCTGCCTACCCCTTTCTCAAAACTCAAGACCTCTGGTGGAATTTACTGAGAGTTCCTGGATGGTCCCCTAAGAGCATAATGGGTCATGCAACCATCTTGGAGAGGTCCTGCAAAGTTTGTGTGGAGTTTAGAAATCCCTATGTCTAGGAGGCTAGTGAACTAGCTCAGCGGGTAAAGGTGCTGGCTGTGCAAACCTAATGATTTGAATTTGATGCAAGGAACCTATATAAAGATGGACAGCATTGACTCCAACCTTCTTGTGTGTGCCATTATTACACACACACACACACACACACACACACACACTGCTGATAGTATATAAAAAGGCCTAATTTAAGATGGGAGATGGAAGTACAGAGAAGTTTCCTGGAGTGTGTGGTGACAGGGGAATGCAGAAAAAGACAAACTCATTCTGGGATAGGAATAACTACATGAAAGGCATGATGGGTGAGACTCCTCAGCTTCCTCCCCGAGTGCCTGAACATTGTCACCTTCCAGAGTCCAAGGCCTGCACAGTAGAAAGGACAGAGTTGTAATCTGGTCCTAGAAGGAACTCTATCCTGTCACTACCTTTATAACTGGGGGAAGCTCCTTACCTTCACTGAGCCTCAGTTTCCTAGTGTCCCCAAAGGGGATGGCAGCAATGAAAGTGCTAGGAGGATGCAGGCCTTGTATATAAGCCATCATGTATGTATGCAGAGTGTTCCATAAAGAGCTCCTGTAGCCACCATCCACACATCTCTGTGAGCCTGGGACTATATAAGCCAGCTCCCAAGCAGCCCATGCCATGAACCAGGAACGGAACTTCTACAACTCGGTTGTTGAACCCCATTAGAAATCTGTGGGTGGAGACCAGAGCTGGGTCTTCCTGGCTCTTTCAGAGCATCCCTTCCCAGCCAGTCTTGGAGGCTACCGGAGCACCTGGCCAGCACCACAGAAAGGGCTCCAGCGTGGCCATCTGGTCTATTAGTGACCAATTGGAGGAAGCTTAAGAATACTCATTCTGGGGCTATTTATTGCCAGTTTTCTCTAAGCTCACAACACATAGCAAATTGCCTCTTATGAGATTAAAGGAAGCTGTCCTTGACATGAGAGGCAATTAAGGGGGAAGAAGAAGATTAGGACCCAGTGACTCCCAGTGACACCAGAACAGTACCTGGAGTCACAGGGAAGGGGCCCAGAAGGTGGCACAGGTTGTGATCTTCACATTCGGGTGGTGGGAATGCACTAGCCCACTGAATGACGGATAAGAAATCCGAGTTTTAGAGAGGACTTAGTGGGTGACAGTGACTCTAGCAGGGGCAGGAGTCACCTCAGCTGGACTGGGGGCAAAGGACTGTGTTGTCTTCTGGCCATGGGCTTAGAGTCTGGAGAACACAGAGGTGTTTGCCTGGAGCTGGAATAAGAAGCTACATGGAATTAGCGCCCAAAGTGAAGAGTAAAGAAGGAGCCACAGGGGGCTGGAATTCTGAAGCGGTCTGCAGGGCAAGCCAGATGAGGGTAGGAGGAGATGTCTCCTGGAATGATGAACACCTAAGCAAAGTTTGGAGGTCAGGATGTGACCAGGGAGTGAGTGATAGCATGAGGGCCACGTCGTTCCAGGCTGTGCTCTGCTATTGCCTTACAGCGGGGACATTCCCCTGGGAAAATTGCTTAGTTTCCCTAGCTCTAGTTTCTGTGTTTGTTTGACAGAACAGAACAGGACATTGGGTCTAAAGTACACAGAATCCTTCCTACCTACCTTCTTTAATGACAGCTATCACTTTCATTTTGCACTGGTGTGTGGAGTATGTATGGAAGAAAATAATTAGGAGGGGACACTAACCCAGGAGAGAGAGAGAGAGAGAGAGAGAGAGAGAGAGAGAGAGAGAGAGAGAGAGGGGGAGAGAGAGGGAGAGAGAGAGAGAGAGAGAGAGAGGGAGGGAGGGAGGGAGGCAGACAGAGACAGAGAGAGACAGACAGAGACAGAGAGAGACAGACAGAGACAGAGAGAGACAGAGAAACAGAGTCACACAGAAAGAGAAAGAGGGACACACAGACAGAAAGACAGACAGACAGAGTGTGATGGGAGTGAGAATAGGAGATGGGGAGGGGGAGGGGAGCTGACTGTACCAGCCCTAAAATTTGTGCTGAGATGCTTGCACTTAATGAGAAGTCATCAAAGATTTGGGACACATTCACTCAAACCCCATTTTAGAAAGATCACAGGATGATGGTGGGGAGGATGGATGGAGAAGGATCATCCAAAGACAGGAAGACTGACCAGGAAGATTTGCTGTCATAAGGGCGTAGCTAAATCTGTACTGGGAGAAAGAAGAAAATGGGTTTAGCATGCACTTGGAGGTAGGATTGATAGCATTTGTTGGGGTGGGTGGGTGATGGAGGCTGTTACTGTCAGTGATAGTGGAGCCTCTTGCTCTTTTCAGAAGTGAAGCTGGTCTGAGGTGAGGCAGTTCTGTGGTAAGCATGTTGACAGGGAGGGCTCTAACTCACTCAAGGAAGGTGTGTTGGATGTAATTGGGTCAATGAGTCTGGAAGTGAGAGAAAGGTGTAAATAACATATGTTTGCTGAGCACTTGTTCTGGCCCACGTGTATACATGTGCGTGCATGCATATATGCCTCTCTCTCTCTCTCTCTCTGTGTGTGTGTGTGTGTGTGTGTGTGTGTGTGTGTGTGTGTGTAGGAGACATAGCGTGACATCAGAAAGCTTTCTCAGACAGTGACCTGTAGGGCCTGGAGCTTGCCAAGGAGGCTAGGCTGGCTAGCCCTTAAGCCCCAGGGATCCTCCTGTCTCTACCTTTTCAGTGCTAGGATTGTAAGCACACACCACTAGGCCTGACTTTTTACATGGATGCTGGGGATTGAACTCAGAGTTCACACGTGCATGGAAAGCTATGTGCTTGCTGCTATTTCTTTAAAATTTATTTTTAGTGAACATACGAAGCAATGGGTTTCATTAACACACACACACACACACACACACACACACACACACACACACACACACACACACCATAGTCATATTCATGCCTCTGCTATGGCCTGTTCTCCACTCCACCTGTTAGCCTCCCCTCCTCTAAAGAGTTCTTTCTACTTTCATGTCTTACGTAGTATTTGGTGTGGATCTAAGAATTCGTCTCCAAATATGAGATGCCATATATATTGATGTGACTATCTAAGTGGGCAAAGGTTCATTTAGTCAGGATGTGCTAGAACCAGCTGTCTGGAATCAGGTATTCAACTCTGGTCAAGGTTCCCACAGTCTTTTGAGCTCTGCTGTAATAGTAAGAGGTTCATCTTCCTTGGGAGAGAGAGAAGCTGGGAAAACAGAGTCGGAGACCAGACCTTCCCTTACTATCCCTTTCTCTTTGATCTTTGCTATGGCAGAGGTCTGAAGGCATTTTCAGCTTCATCATCATTTGCAGTCTCTGGAAGATTGGTTCTGATGCAAAGGTGAGGAGAAGCTTGACAGTGTGGTGAATGTTCTAGAAACATTTGGGCATATATGGGAGTGCCCACTGCTCTTCCCAGGAGGGCTTATTCCTCTTCTGTTACCTAATTCCTTGCAGGAGCTTGGGTGGCACAGATACCTTGTGACTCTGACCACCTCACACTCCTGTCCTCAGGACACAATCTGCCAAGGTTGTGTTGGACACTATGAGTCTCTAATGAAGAGCAATCGGACTGACCAAGGCAGGGTGAGTTCAAAGTCGCTATAAATCTTGTGCCTGCTGATTATCAGAGCTGCAGCTCCAGCCAGAGCCTGCCCTGTGCTCATTAGCAGCAGGAGGGGGACTCCTCCATCAATCCAGCAGAGGCCTGGATGCCAAGAAGATGCTGATAAGTGCTTCAGCAAATGGGGGATCCTCTGTGTCCGTGAAGGAGCCCATCCATCCCCTGTCTGCAGTCACCCATAGAGGATGAGGATGGGCATAGTGGTACAGGTCTATAGTGAGCATGGGAGGTGTAGAAGGGGGACATTCTGACCACAGAGCAGGACTCTGGATGGTGTCCAGGCCTGCTGCTGCTTGGCCATGGGCCTCAGGCTGGGTTTCTCTCTCTGCAGCTAGGATCTTTGTGTTGTCAAACAGGAAAGGGTGGCGAGCAATAGAAAAATGGTGCTAAAGAGCAGGGTGAGGGTTGTGTTTGTACCCCACATGGGGATGTAGGCCTCAGCCATGGACAGAAAGTACACTCATAGTTGACTCTTACAGAGCATCAGTTTGGGTACCACTGGGCTCAGGTTGAGACTGGCCCACGGATTAGCCTCCCCCATGATTCCTAGCATCTTTCACTCCTCGAGAAGGTCACAGGATGGACAAATGAGACTGTATCCTATGCTTGTCCCGAGGACCCTGTTTTTCCACTTCTTAGTTGTGTGCCTTTGGACCTGGATCTGCCCTTCCTCAGGCTCAGATCTATCACCTGTCAGATGCAGAATCTAGACCACTAGCCGATCAGCTCCCTTCAGGCCCCTCTTCCCAGCCTGGATGCTGCATGCTATAACTTATCCAAACTCCTATTTTTGCAAGCCTAAAGGATGAAAATAATAAAACCTGAGGCCCGAGGAAGTCAAGGATAAGCCTCAGGGACTCTAGGTCTGTTTGAGGGAAGATCTATGTCCTAAATATTGTTTCTTTAAAGCAAGCATCTTAAAATAATCATTTTATAGTGCTGTAGGTCTTGCCAGTCCGAATGATTCTACAGTTTTTGTGTGTATAAGAATTATCAATGGAACTAACTAGAAATATAGTTTCCTGGACTCAAGCTTAGAGAGGCTGAGGTGGTAGATTTTCATGGTGTCAAGGAACCTGTGTCTAGCAACTTCCAGCAGGTGGGGCATCACAGCTGAGGTGAATTCATATATACAAACACCACTGGTCTCAGGGAAGGCACTCTTTTTAGACTCTCAAGAGTACCAAATTCTTGGCCAGCTACTGTCTCTTTCTGCATGTGCCTTGTGTTCCCTAAACTAAACAGAGAAGGCATTGGACAAAGCCAACAGTTCTTTAAAACTTTACACAATCATTATATCCAAGAAATGTCATGCGGTTCTGCAAAGGTATGTTTGGAGAACCAAGTCCTGCCCTCGGTCCCTCATTGGATCCCAAGGTCTATGTGGGCAATGTCCAAGGGTTGAGAAGGCCTGCTTCAGTTTAGATTATCTGCAGGGGTTCTGTGAAGGACATCTTGGTTCTGTCCCACTGACAGGAGTATAAGCCTAGCAGCTTGGAATACTGTGTGACTGGGGCAGGTTGGCTTTAAGTACAAAGTGCTTATACTTAACTTTACACTAACCTTACATTGAGAACCACAGTTCAAATTTGGCACTTAGTGAGGTGACTTCTTGAGCTACAAGTTAACCGTTACAGTGTATGTTCTCAGTTCTTCCCCTCTCAGAGACTAATACAATCAACTTTAATGTTTTTTAAAGTTACACTTATTCAGTGTGTGTGTGTGTGTGTGTGTGTGTGTGTGTGTGTGAGAGAGAGAGAGAGAGAGAGAGAGAGAGAGAGAGGGAGAGGGAGGGAGGGAGGGAGGGAGGGAGGGAGGGAGGGAGGGAGGGAGAGAGAAGAGGGAGGAAGGGAGGGAGGGAGAGAGGTGGGAAGCAGGTTTTCCCCTTTTACCATGTGAGTCCCAGGAATTAAACTTTGATAGTCAGGCTTGGCAGCAGGCACCTTTACCCACTGAATGATCTTGCTTTCCCCTAATAAAACAAGCTCTTTATAGTCTTTGTTAATAGAGAGGAGCAAGGGTGTGAATTATCCACACGATGGACAACCTAAACTTATTTTCACTTTGGAATGCATTTGGTATTCTTGTGTGAATATAAATGTATTTGATTTTCTGGAAATTTTAATATATATACATATATCAAAACTATATAATATATATTTATATATATTTATTCACAGTCTGATGCTGCGGCTCCCTCCCTGTCTCTTCCTCAGCTGGGTGGAAAGCATCACTTCTGTACTTGTCCAAAGTTAGTGTTAGCCACACTCTCCCTCCTTTTGTCATCTCTCCGGCTCACACCTTCCCTAGGAGAGACTGGGGATATTAACTGATTTTGCCTTTAAAGGACTCTCATTCCCTTTGGGCCTCATGCAAATAAAAGCAGAACAAGAAGCTGTGAAATGTTAGCAGAGGACTTCATTAAGCAATCTTGGTGATAGCATTTTCCAGGAATGGGGACAATTTGCCAACAGATAATTGAGAGCTGACTATATATGTGTCCTAATTAAAAAAGTGATTCTTCTCACTGCCTTGGGATTCTGGGCCCAGTCTTCTGGTTGGTTTGAGATATTAGCCATGGCTAGCTTTTGTATACACTTTATGCTTCACAGAGCACTTCCCATATATTATCTTACTCAATCCAACCTCTCAGTACCCCGTGGCGGAGGGTCGATTACCAGTCTCCCAAGTAGAGATTTGAGTGGCTAAGGCTCAAAGTGAGCTATCTTGCTGTAACTATGCCCAACCAATTTAGTCTTGTCCTCCCTCCCTCTAACTTTTTTTCGGTCACCTTCAAAGACACAACCTTGAGAGGTCTTTCATTATTTGTTTCCATGCAAGGAGGCAGCAGCAAAGAAAACACAGCTAACTTGTAATGACTTTCAAAAGTTTGATGTAGGCATGTGTAAAGCAGAGAAGTTTTATACTACAAGCACTTAGGTAAAATGAGAAGGGATGTTCAGCCTTCTGGGGGTACACTTAGGGAAAAGGAGAGGGGGATGTTCAGCCTTTGGGGGATTAGAGTTGGGTTCTTCCTTCCAAGGAGGCTTAGGCTGGGTTGCTGAGTCCTGTGTCTCAGAAGATGGGGTGGCTATATGGAGATGGAATGGATAGAGACAGAATTCCCAGGACACAGGAACAGCCCCACCTCCAGGCTGGTCATTTCTGTTGCAATCCTGAGACACATAAACTTTTGCATTTTGTAGATAAGGAACCCGAAACTCAGAGAAGATAAGAAACTGGTCCTAGGTCATTGGTGATGGATAATGGAACTAGGATTTGAATTAGTTCATTCCAATGTTAGTTTTTGTTTATATAGCTGTACTGAGCGCAGAGGGACTTTGATCCTCAGGTTTCCTCTTTAGAGAGCAGAGACTGAATACAGTGCCCTCTAACTACTCCAGCTGTGCTCTAAGAACAGCTGTGGCAGCGACAGGCCATCTGCTTTATACCCTCCATGTATCGCCCCTGCCCAACTCTATCTAGATCAGGGTAATATTCCCATGTGCCTTTGGGGCTGAGGTGAGCCCTGTAAACATTAATTTAGGATGAATGTTCTCTGCACACAGGCTAAGGTAAGACTTTTGAATTTTTTTTCTTTGTGTGTTTGTGGGCCTGTCTAGAGGCCTATATTTAAACTCTAGTGTCATTCACTTTGTTATTTGAGAGCATCATTCACAGACCTGGAGTGCTCAACGGCCAGTAGCCTTCCTGCACCCACCTCCCCAGTCCTTAGATTACAAGTGTGTGGTACCATGCCTGACTTTTTGACACGTGTTTTCAAGATTAAACTCAGGTGCTTACGTTTGCATGGCAAGCCCTTTTCAAACTGAGTAAGTTATCTCCCCAGCTCTCTGTCTCTCAATAGGATCTCATTATGTAGCCCAGACCATCCTGCTTTCGCTTGCTGAGTACTGGGATTACAGGCATGCTCTGTCGTGACTGGCTGGGAATGGCGACTTCTACTCTCCTTCTTGGCACATCCTTAGATGTGGAAGCTGATCTTCTTTCTCGGCTCAGGCCTGGTTTGGTGACTGATGACTTCCATCCCCTGCTCTGCTGGAGCTGTGGGACTTTGCATTCGCTGCGACAGTGCTGAGATGCTTATTTGCTGTGAGACTACTCAGGGAGGGCACGCCAGTGCCTACCTGAACCCTTCTGCTAAGACATGGGATCAGGAGGCGGCTGTGGGCAGCCATCTTGGGAGAGTAGTCCATGTCTTTCAGGACATCTCTATTTTCCAGCTGGAATGCCTCTGGAGATGCTCATGGCTCCTATACTAGCTTCACGGCTTCACTGGAGAAAGTTGAGCAGCTTTGAAACCTCCTCCCCTAAACGCAGCAATATTTGGTAACACTTGGCGTCTTGGGGAGAGAATTCATGTCCGTAATTAGTTACTGTATATCACCATGAGTACTCTGCTCAGGATTTACTGGGCAAATACCATTTAACTGCACAATAACTACAGGTCCTTGCTGCTTATTGGGTAATTTACTAAGGCTGGGAGAATGGGGCAGGAGGGATGCTGAATAGGAGGTATTGTAACCCCTTGAATCAAACTTTATGAGTTCAGGT